>NC_058377.1:11265000-11545000 GCF_018350175.1 Felis catus | reverse complement strand
TCCCAGCGGCCCCCCCTTCTCTTTCAGAGTCCATAATTAATGTGGCACCCTCAGTAATAAGCATGCACCTCGTAGGCTCCAATCTTTCTCATTAGGTGCTGAGGCAGATTGCTCATCTTCTCTTCCTGGTGCTAATGAATGAATCATGCCGCCCTGCAGATGGCCCTGTGCTGTGCGGGGTCGGGGTCGGGGACGAGGATGGGGGGGTGGGGGGGCACTCCCATTCTTTCAGGGTCTGGTACTAGTGGCCATCGCACAGCCCCCACAGTGAATGGATGTAGGCCCAGAGCTGGTGTCTTTTGGTGGAAGGCAGTCCAGGTGGTGCCCCAGCCCTAATGGGCTTTAGGATAAGACCTCAACCTTCAGTCTAACATTCAAGGCTCTCTCAGCCTTGATCCTGGGCTAGCCTACTGGGTTGGATCTCTTGTGCTCTGAATCCTGCAGTGCCGGACTCTTGTTTCCTGCAGTGCAGGAATCCTTCCTTCTGCAGGATTTTTCTCTTGCTGTTCCACTTTATTGGTTCCTGTTCCTTGTATGCCTCTCTGATGCTCATTTTGAAAAAGCCTATAAAAGCCGCGCCTCTTCACGAAGCCTTCCCTGACCACCTTTCTTGCAGAATTCCCATGTCCTGCTTTTATTTTTTTAATATTTATTTACTTTTAAAATGTTTATTTTTGAGCGAGAGAGCATGAGTGGGAGAGGGGCAGAGAAAGAGAGGGAGACACAGAATCCAAAGCAGCCTCCAGATTCTGAGCTGTCAGCGCAGAGCCTGATGTGGGGCTCGAACTCATAAACTGTGACATCATGACCTGAGCCGGAGTCGGACCCCTACCGACTGAGCCACCCAGGCGCCCCTCATGTCCTCCTTTTATACTCTGCATAGACTATATTCTAGCCCCAGCTCTGTTGCTTTCCCTACCTGTGTCTCAGATTCCTTATCTTTAAAGGAAAGAAAATCCCTCCACAGACTTTTCATGAAATTTAAATGACCTTCCTTCACTGAACATTTACAAACATTCATTCTGTATTTAGCTCAAAATACACAGGACTAGGTGCAGAGGACAAAAAAAAAAAAAAAAAAATACAGCTTCACTGTCCAGTAACTTATAGTCCAGTAGAAAATAACCCAAATAATAATGATAATAATCTTATCATTAATAGCTTCATGTTTATGCTTTCCAGAGCACGTGGCTAAATGCTTTTACATACAGACAAATATAAAGGAGGTTGTAATACCTAGTAATGAAGTGCTTTCAAATTAGGTAAAGTCACAAATAAATTGAAGATTATCTTGTTATCACTCCTCATCTTTTGATGTCTGTCTGTCCCGGCTCCCCATTTAGGCTGTGAGCTCCACGAATCGGAAGGGGAATCATCCCACTTCCAGGCACGTCAGCAAAGTATGTCTCAACCCCTGATGGTGGCTGGTTGGTTAATCTGCTCCCAGAACCGGGAGGATTAGAGGAAGTGTTGCCAGGTCAGAGGTAAACATTCTGGAGGCCCCGTCAAGAAGGCCTTACTGAGGTCACCTTGTGCAGCTCCTGAGATCGGCCATGCCCAGCGGGTGGGGAGCAGTGGTCGACGGTCGAAGGGCTTCAGAGCAGGACCATCTGCTTTTCCTGGTAGGCCCCGAGCTCTGACTCTTGTTTCCTGAATATTCTCTCAGGCTTACTTTCTTCTCCCACGTCTTCTGTCCTAAACGTCCTTTGACTGAGATTTGTGGCCCATGAGTAAGGCCAAGTGGAGAAAAGCGCGGTAGCCTTCCCCTCCTGATCAGTTGTACCTGCTCTCTCCCAACACAACCAGCTCCCTGGCTTTCAGCCGCTCTGTTCCACCTGGAACTCATCCACAGGGCGCTGTGGGAAAGGACTGAGCATCAGAAGACCTGAACCTGGTCTCGACTCTGGGGCTGCCCATCCTTCACACCCCAGTTCTGTCTCTGGATCTATGAAGAGCATCTCCTGTCCTTCCCACCTACAGGATCATTAGGGAATCAAAGAAGACGATGTGTTAAGGGACTTTACACCTGCATCACGTGAAACCGGGCAGACAGGTTATTATTACCTGCATTTTAAAGAGAACTTTCAGGTTTTGAGTTTTAAAATGGTTTCATTAAGTCTAATGATGGCCAAATGGCCCATGGGAAGGAAAGAAACATGGGGACACCAGGACTGTCCAGCCCCATCAAGTGGCACCATACGAATAGGCACAGGTCCTTAGTAAGTCTTTCTACCTTCTGTGTCCCTCTGGGTCAGCGCTGCAGGAGGTGGGAAAGGGCAAGACCAGACTTGTGCTGGGAAAGAGAGAGGCAGGTGGGGAGGTCGCCACAGTGTCTGGCTGGGGGCAGGATGCTCCTTGGGGCCCAGCCAGCCTCTGGGTCACTTCACAAAAGGTCACTGCACCTGCATGGAGAATTTTCCAGCTATTAACAAAGCCACCGAGGCAGTGCGTCGGTAAAGCTCAGCCTCTAATCCCCAATTAAGGCACCGGGTCTTAACTGCATCCGGCATCTGCCTGCCAATGGCTATGGTAATTGTTTCTCTCAGGCTCTCTCTCTCTCTCTCTCTCTCTCTCTCTCTCTCTCTCTCTCTCTCCTCTCACTTTCCAGGACAGTTTCTAGTGGGAGGGGGTCCTTCCCTCAGGTTCCTGACAACCAGAAATCTCTCTCCAAGGTGATGTCTCAGAGTGTGAGTGGGGAAGCTTCTGGGTTCAGCCTACCTTCCAGTTTTCCCCACTCCCCCGGCCCCTTGGCCCCCCTCCCCATCCCTTCAGCATCCCCACTCTGTATCCCTTATGACCTTAGGCCCCTTATTTGGAATCTACTTTGGCCAGGCACTTTGTAAATGTAATCATTTAATCCTCCACACCAGCTTTGGAGGAAGAGTGAGCCCCACTTTCACCAGAGGGAGAGCCAGTGGTCTTAGAAGGCCTGACTTGCTCAGGCCCCACAGTTGGAAAAGGGTGGTGCTCAGACCTACTCTGGGTCTGTGTGGCCCCAGGCCACCCCATTGTTGGCATGATGTGGGCCCTTCGGGGGCTGGGGCTCGTACAAGGAAGGGCGACCAGATGGCTGTCAAACAGCTCATTACCATAGTGACAGCTACAATTTTTGGGCCAGTGGCCTGGCACTTAGTGGATGCTGGGTTTCAGGTTTTACATAAAAGGAGTGTGTTCAGGTACTGTGTGGGCACGGTTAGCTTCACAACAATCCTGCCAAGTAAGTAGCTCTGCCCCCATTTTACAGATGAACAAACAAAGGCATAATGAGGTTTAATTTATTTACAGGGTAAAATACATGATATTTCTGCTTCTGTAGGTAGAAAATGGAAAAATATCAACTTCATTCGGCCCAGCTTAATTATAAAGTAGTCAACTCTTTCTTAATTGCAAAATTCCTGCCTTTCCTTACATACAGCATAGCCTTTCTTTTGCAATGTTAAAACTATACAACAAAACAGAAGGGAATTGGTTCCAGGCAGAACAGAACATGAGCCCTTCTAACCTCCTCCCTCAACTTTGGAAGGCCCTTTTCCTACTATAAGAAGCACTGGCCTGATGTGACTTTCTGGAATAGGGGCCATCCCTAAAGGCTGCTAGGCAAAAGCACACTGGCTGGACTTTGGGCTCGGAACAATCACAGCCACATAGACAAACAAACAACTCTCTAAGTAGAAATGCGCGGGCATGCCTGAGTAGAGGTTCTTGCATTGCATTGCTTTTGAGATGGGGCAGACTGGAGTCAGGGAGCCCTGAGGAGTGAAAGAGAATAGGCTGGGGTCTTGCCATGTGCCAGACTCTGCAGAATGCATATCCCTCATCAGAGCTCAGCTCCTACTTGTAGACATGTGATTGGGATTTGCTTTGATTTCCAGAAGTGGACGACAGTTGGGCCAGACTCATAACACCGCAAAAGTATATGCATTATTCACCAGCCACTCAAAAAATCAGCTTAGGAGGCAAAGAACGTGTTCCCATTTTAACTCCTCATCAGAGTGTCATAGAAGCAAATGACGTTAGAGCTTTTGGAATGTCAGAGATTTCCCTCCATTATGGATAAAGAAACAGACCAAGTCTGTGCCCTGCCTGAGACAATGCACTCACTGAGGGTTGGGACCAGATCCTCACTGTCTGACGGAGTGCCTGACTCTTGGGAGGTGCTCAGAAATGTTGACAAAAAACATGGGCAAAACTGTTGACAAAGGAGTAAAAATAGTAGAACGAGATGAGAGATGTCTTTCCCTGGCCCTCCCCACGGCCATCCTCCCCAGCAATGGTGGCGTCTCCCCAAGCACAGATTATCTTGCTTCAGATCAGGTTTCATGTTGTTAATGGGACAAGTCCATTGCAAGTTCTAGTTTGTGGTCTGACCAACTCGAGGGGCTGCGGTAGGCTTCTTCTTTCTTTAGGACAGTGCCGAGACCTGTGTCCTTTGAATTCTGCCCTGGGTCGGCCCTGCCCATCTTCTTTGCCCTGGTCCCTGTCTGATGAGGGATACTGGAGATGTTGAGCTGGCTAGCACGTATGCTGTCACTGTGTCCATGTACAGTGCCGCTTTGTTGACCCGTGCCCCCCAACACGGCTAAGTGAGAACCCCCATCTTCCCCGACCCATGCTTTCTCTCTTTCACCCTAAGCCACCATATTGGAATTACCCGTAATACTTAACAAATGCCAGCCTGTGTCCCTGCCCCAAGGGTGCACAGTCTGGGCGTCAGGAATGTCAAAAGTTCTCAGGTGTTTCTAACGTGCAGCCAATCCTAAGCAGCTCTGCATAAGCTCCATCATCTCCCCTTCACCTAACACAGTCCTTGGCATTCAAGGAATGTTTGTTGAATGAATAGAGGAAGGAATGATGAAGGAATGGATGACTGCAGGGCTTCCTACCCATGATCAAACAGTAGAATAACTTTAATCTTTTGCAAAACATATGAGCCCCCGGCCCAACACCCCTCCCAGGCTCCATGTCTCTCCATCCCCACCCTTCACGAACTCAGATGCAGCTTGCCTGCCCATCATTTGGGTTTGTGCGCTTTGTAAAAGGTCGGTGATTCTGATGTGCAGCTCTGGTTATGAAAAACGAGGGAGTGAATGAATCGGTGAATGAATGAATGAGACGTCTGAGCTAATAGGAAGAGTTTTCTTTGGGACAAAAAAAAAAACTGAAGAAGGAAAGACAGATGAGCATTCTCTATGGTTTAGGAAATTGATGGGTATCATCCTGTTTCCTTTCACTTGACTGGCAAAATAAACCCCACTTGCTGGGGAAGCAAGTAGTGCTTTCCTCCTTCCTGTGCCTCCTTCTCCTCTCTCTAGGAGAAGCCAACGATGGCTGAGGAGCAGGAATCTGGCCTTTTCTCTTTGGATTCCAATCCCAGGGTGTCACGGTTGCTGCCTTATTGTTAGCACATATATTGGATTGGAAATCGAGGTCACGGTAAGGAAGGGGAAACGAGGAAGGCAGGCGGGAATGAGCCGATTCAGAGTCTGGCGATAAATTCTCTGCGCTCGGCTCAACTGAGCAGAACTTTGGAGCCTCAGTAGCCCTTGAAGGTGTTTAAGCTGCAATCGCCAGGGACACTGGGGAGTGACAGAGAAAGTCAGGGATGGTGGAGAGGAAAGAGACCAGCAATGAGCCGGGGCAGGCAGTGTTTTGTCTGGCCTGCTGCTCCAGAAGGGGGCACAGCGCCCTCTCTGCCTGCAGGGCCCTCAGCTGCCAGTGACGGATGCCAAGTGATACCGTCTAGGTGCCCAGGGAGCTGCAAACTGCCAACGGCTAGGCTTACAGCAATTTAGAAGGATTAGTAGAAACAGAACAGCATACAAAAAACAACGAAACTATCTATAGCATCTAAAACTATCAGCGTCTGGTGATATTTTTTGCAATGATGGACACGTTCTATACTGTGCTGTCTAATAAGGCAGACACTGGCTTGCAGGTCACGCTTGAAATGTGACAGACAGGGAACTGAATCTTACGTTTTGTTTCACGTGAATGAATTTACTGATTTATTTTTAAATGCTCATTTATTTTATTTTGAGAGAGAGAGAGAGAGAGTGAGATTGTGAATGGGGAAGGGGCAGAGAGAGAAAGAGAGAGAGAATCCCAAGCAGGCTCCGTGCTGTCAGTGCAGAGTCTGATGCAGGACTCAAACACACATCGTGAGATCATAACCTGAGCCTAAATCAAGAGTCTGACACTTAACTGAGCCACTCAGGTGCCCCTCATGTGGGTGAATTTAAATGCAAATAGCTGTGACAGCTGGTGGCTGCCTCGTTGGATGGCGCAAGTCTAAATGGCGGAGGAAGGCGCGTGGATCTGTGGTAAGGCAGGGAAAGGAAAGACGGTCACAGCTCCACATAGTGTGGGCACAGATGTCAAGCCCCTGTTGTGTGGGGTAGAATCCTTGAGAGAGCACTCTCCCTCACAGTGAGAGCCAGGCTCTCTGAGCTTCTTGGGCTCTTGGGCTGTTGGTCCTTGTCCCCAGCACCGCAAGGGGAAGCTACCACGGAATCCCGCTACACTCAGGGGAGAGATGATCCTATTTTTCCATTACAACAGTTCTCAAAACCCTTTCTAGAGAGGAGACTCTAAAAGAAAAAGTCTCTCCTGCTGGGCATGTAACTCAAGGCTGTCAGGCTCCAGACCCCCACCCCGACTCTCAGCCCTGTGAAGCCACCTCTCAGATTGGAAGTCCAGACTCCCCAGAGTCAGATTCTGTTCTTTACTCACCTAGTGGTGTTGAAAAAAAAAAATCACTTAATTTCTCTCAGACTTATCTGTAAAATGAGGGTGTCTAAAGCCTCAGTGACGACCAAATTTCTTTCCAGCTCACAAACACTTTTTCTGGGGCACCTGGGTGGCTCAGTCTGTGGTAAGATCCCCTCCCTAAGGAAAAATAAAAGCCCTCAAGGCAACCTGGCTATACGTACGTGACAACATTCCTCACGACCTTGTAACATGAGACCACTTAATCAGACTGCATGTTTGTGCGTTACCATACATAGGAGACAAAGAAATAAAAAATATATAGAAAACTACTCCACGTGGCATTCGGGGCTCAGTTCTTCGGGTACGAGCCCAACGGACCGGTGCCGGCAGGAATAAGGTTGCCTCCTGGAAAGAAAAGCCTGGGTGTCACAACTCTCGGTGTGCGAGAATCCTGCTGCAAGTCGGTTGAATGTCCAACTCTTGATTTTGGCTCAGGTCATGATCCCAGGGTCATGGGATCGAGCCCTGCATCGGGCTCCATGCTGAGTGTGGAGCCTGCTTAAGATTCTCTCTCTCTCTCTCTCTCTCTCTCTCTGTTTCTTGCTGCCTCCTCCCCCACTCATGCACTCCCCCACCTCTAAAATGAATAAATAAAAAAACCCCAAAGACCCCTGCTTTTTCTAAGGCATTGAACATCCCTCCACTAGACACCAAGTGAAGTCAAGAGGACAATGGAATGGCTTCTCTCAGTGCAGTGAGATTTTCTTTCAACCCTAATTGCTCTCAACATTAGCTGTTTTATTTACTAGTGTTATCATCACTATTAGAACAGCTTCTGTTTTCTGCTGTTCGGGCTGGATCACCGGCAGGAAAACCATTGTCAGCCGGGTCTGAGTGAGCAGTGGGCCAGAATCTCACACGCTCTGGCTCTGCAATCAATGCGGTCCGTAGAGCAAGAGGCACTAGGTGTCCTCTCTCTGCCCTTCTCTATCATGTCCTTGCTTTATTAGTCCTCCCTCTCCTCTCTTTCCATTTCGCTCTTTCTCCCCCACTCTGTCCACTTCCTCTTTCTCACCTTCTTCCTCTCTCCCATCCCTCGCCCTGCCCCGGCCTCCACCTCCCCGCCACCCCTGCCTGCTCTCACCCAAGTCCTGGGAGCCCTGGTCGACCTGGTTTTGTGCTTTTCCCAAGCCACAGGACGGAACCGCACTTTGGTGGGTGGGAGGGGCAGAGGGTATCCGGAAAGGTCAGAGGCATTGCCTCCGATGCTTTTCAGATGGGCTTCCCTCTCCACCTGCAACAAGAGACCTGCTATGAGAGTGGCTCTTGCTTTCATAACCAAAAAGGAAAGGAAAACCTTCCAGCCTGTTATGGACTGAACGTTTGTATCCTCACAAAATGTACATGTTGAAACTCTGTCACCCAGTGAGATGGAGGGAGGTGGGGCCTTTGGGAGGTAATTAGGATTAGATGAGGTCATGGGGTGGGGCCCTCATGAATGGGATTAGTGCCCTCTGTAAGAATCACAGAGAACTTGCTTCCCTCTCTCTCTGCCCTGTGAGGACACGGGGAGTCAGCCATCTGCAACCCAGAAGGGAGCTCTCGGCAGAGTGAGACCATACCGATACCCTGGTGTTGGACTCATAGCCTCCAGAACTGTGAGAAATAAGTTTCTGTTGGTGATGAGCCACCCTATAGGGCTGGGAGTCAAAGGCGGGGAGGGTATCCCCTGTCCTCCAGTTCCTCGAACTCAGGGAGCCTCACCTAACAGAGGGAGGCAGGGGTGGGATGCAAATCTGGAGACCTTCATCAAGGGAGCCCTGAAATCGTCTGCCTGAAATTCTGGGTTTCTCAGCCTGGCCGCCTCTCTGTCTGGATGACTTCGTTGGGGCGGCTGCGACTTGACCTAGAGACCTGAGAGTTTGCTTCTCACGTGTGCCTCTCGTCTCCTTCCCCTACACCGGGATGGCAAGAGGAAAGCCCTGGCTCACAGAAACTGTGCTCGCACCAAAGTTGGAGGATGTGCTAACTCAGCTCGGTCATGCTCACTTGCCGCCCCAGCCCCTGCCACCCTCACTCTACAAGGAAGCTGCTTCACAGAGATGAGACTTGGGTCTCCAGTTGTCTTTGGGGCAAAGGTTCCCCTTTCAAGTCCTATTCCACTTTGTCAGGCATAGCTGAGAAGCGGGGGAGGGGAAGAGGACCTTGAACTTGTTTCTCTAAGTCTGCAGGGCCCGTCTGGGGAGTGAAGCAAACCCTCAGTTCCTGACCAGTGCCACCACTTCCTAGCCTTGTATCCCCCCAAGGCTCACTGTTTTCATCTCTAAAATGGGAATGGAACACCTCCTTCACAGGGGGTCTTATGAGGGTTGAAGGGATAATGGATGCCCTTTTTTCTTGGACAGTGGACAGGTGGTCTGGTTAGCCTGGAAGCTGGAGGATGGGCTCGATGAGCTCTTGAATGACTGCCTTGCTTGGAAATCTCCAGAAAAACTTACGTGAGTCCAGACGTGACCGTGCAATTGGCCAAGGTTAGTGAGGGTTACCAGCTCATTACTGGCGTGGCTGACAAAGCAACAGGGCCCTCAAGCAATTCTGAGACAGTCAAGGGAAGGTGCCAGTAATGGGCGTCTCTTAGCATCCAGAGCAAGTTTCTCAGGCATCACGCATCAATTTCCAGCAGGCTTCTGCTGATTTGGTTTTCACGGTGGTGTGGTGTGGAGCCGCTGTCGCTGAGGCCCTGGGAGGAGGAGAACAAAGGGAGCATTGTCACATTTGAGTAATGTCACACTCAGCCAGGAACAAAGGCACTTGTTATGCAATAGACATAATGGGAAGGGCCAACCCAAGGCAGCAGCCTTGAATTGCAGAGCCAGGGAGCAATGATTTCGCCAAGGGAGATAAAACCAGACTAATTTCAGCTTCCAGCTTCAGGTAACGGGAGGGAAGTGGCCAAGCCTACAGAGACTGGCCAACCTTCCAGAAGACAGTTGTTCCCAATGACCGCCCACCGGGGTCACTGAGGCATTAACACAGAGCTGAAGGGGATAGACAAAGGAACACAGGACTGTGAAAGAAAGGTGGGTGACAGGCCAGAGTAGGGTGCTCAGGAAGCCAGTGACATTGAAGACCAGAGCTGATGTGGATGCCAGGAGAGTCCGAGCTCCCAGCACGAGTGACGGGAGGCACCCTCCAAACTCCAGTCCTGCAGCAGAAGCTGTCTGTCCCTTCCTCTGTCATCTTTGCAGTGTTGAAGGGTGATGGGAGACCGGGGACAAGGCACAGGCTGGCTCACGATTAGGGCCGAGTTGTTACAAGCCCCCTGAGATTGAGACATTTTTATGGAGGACAGGAAAGATGGTCCACAGTGCTGTGAGGAGTGGTTTCTTCAAAGAAGCATGACTTCCTGTGTTCTGCTTCAACCGAGGAAAGCGTTTAGCAAAGCAGTAAAATTGCCCCTGAGATTGCCACAGGGTGGTGAGCGGTAGGGGAGGGATGTCCAGGGGCTTCAAGGCACAGGAGGCTTGCTTTCTGTCTTGGAGGGCCAGGAGTAGCTCATCCAGTATAAGGGGATGCATAAAACACCTCTGAGTCACGGGTTCTCTAATCTATCCGCTGGTGTGCCCTCGCTGCCTCACCCACCCAGCCAGACTCAGCCTCTGCAGTAGAGGCAGGCGACTCAGCAGCCACCCGGCTTCTCAGAGCAGAGCACATTGTATCTAAGTATCTCCAAGGCTGATCTGCATGCACATGAGGGTTATCACTTTCTGATTTCAGAAGTAACATTTTGAATAGTATGATTTTGCCTGCTTCCTCCCTCTGTGAAACAAGCCAGCCTTCTTTCCCTCTTTATGTCCTTGTCTGTTTCTCTCTCTCTCTCTCATGCACACACTACAATAAGAACCTAGCCCTGGACCAGATACCTAAACTTGATCCTCAAATCCTGATGTCTTCATTGGCACAGTGTACCCACGAGCCATTTGTGTCGGGCAATCAAGACCAGTTATTACGGGGACACGGTTGTGATGTGTTCTTTCCCTGGCTTCCTGCCATCTGAGCTAAGGGCTTTATTTCTCAGCTGCATGCAGAGGAACCAGAAGGAGCTTCCAGAGTCGTGGAGCAGAGAGCAAGGTTGGCAGAAGCAAGTTTCTCCCTTTGTCTATTTCCAGAAAAGACTAGGGAAATACTCTAGGCATGACAACGGTGGTCACCACAACAGAGCACCTGCGATGATTGGGTGCGTACAGAGAGGAAATAATGACAGTGTCCTGAGCATCTATGGTACGTGTTTCATATATACCATTGCATTTACTCTTCTCATCAAACCTGATTTTACAAAAGACAAAATAGGAAAAGGCATCTGCCCAGCTTCACAGGGAGTGGGACAGCCAGAATTTCCAAACTCAGACTATGCTGGTTCTAGAATCTTCCCTCTTGTTTACCCACCCACTGTTTCTTGTTGTGCTCGTCCCCTAAGATGTGGATTTTCAATGAACAAGCCCCAGTTTCTTCACCAGACCTGAACCCCAGCTCAGTTTCTACTCCTACTGTTTGCAGCTGTCAGGAGGAACTGATGAGCCCATTTCTTTCCCTCGACTTACCTTTCTGGGCTGACTATTGGGTGCTTCCTTGCTTCGACCATCCAACCTGAGGGTAAGCAGCCTCAGCCAGGCCTGGGTGCCCACCCTCCCTCTCCTAAATGGCTAAAGGTGCAGGAACGTGCCTGGAGGATGAGGTGGCCTGTCCATAGTGACACTCTCAGCAGAGGGATGACCTCTTTCATTAAAAACAACAACAAAAACTATGTCTTTATTATAAAAGCAAAAATACTCTTCATAATATAGGTTTTGTTGAAGCACAACACAGGGCAGAGGCTAAGAGTGGAGGTGGGGGAAAATAATATAGATTTACCTCATTCAAATAACAGCACCATAGATTCCACAGACAAACCACCACTGAGCCAACCATCCCCTACTGAGGGGCAGTCAGGCCATTTCCAGGTTCTTTGTCACTACAAACAGGAGTGAAATAAGCAAATACATACTGATATGCTGGTGCTTTGGAACAGAGAATCTCCAACATAGAATTTCCAAGCCCACATGTAGGGCTGTGGTGTGTGTGTGTGTGTGTGTGTGTGGTCTAAATGCCATTGTTACCCTGATGATTGCTTCATCTGAAGCTATGTGATCCTTTCTGTGGGATTACCTAGTCACGGAACTCCTAGGAATGGAGATACTATTTGTAATGGAATTGACTGTTCTCTGTTCTAAGAAAACGTTTTTGAAATGCTCTCCTTCCTTCCCAACGTTTGAAAAGTTTCAAGCATACAACCAAGTTGAAAGAACTTTACAGTGAACTTGGCATCTGGAGTCTTCCCCTCATTAATATTTGTACTGTATTTGTTTTACTACATTCCTGTCTATCCAAACTCCAACCGTCCATCAATCCAGCAGCATCAGCTTCCCAGGGTATCTATACCAAGTATCACACACTGGGTGGCTTCAACAGATAAGAGTTTAGTGTCTCACTGTTCTGGAGCCTAGGAATCTATGGTCAAGGTGTTAGTGGTGATGGTTTCTCTGAGGGAAGAATCTGTTCCAGACCTCTCTCTTTGGCTTGCAGATGGCTGTCTTCTCTCTGTGTCTCTTCATACCATCTTCTCTCAATGCATGTCTGTCCCTGTGTCCAAATCTCCTTTTTTTTTTTTTTAATAGGACGTCAGTTATATTGGATCAGGGCCCATTCTGATGACCTCATTTTAACTTGATTATTTCCATAAAGACTCTGTCTCCAGACAAAGTCACTTCTGAGGTACTGACGGTTAGGACTTTAACCTAAAAATGTTGGTGGGACACAGTTCAACCCCTAGCACCAACTTATATTCTGATACATTTCAAAGTACATTTCAGACACCAGTATATATTCCCCTAAATTCTTCAGCGAGCATATCATAGAGTAGAATTCTATATATTTTATATTTTTAATACAAAATTTACATATAATAAAATGTTCAAATCTTTTTAAAATTTATTTATTTTGAGAGACTCAGATGCATGTGGAGGAGGAAGGGAGGGAGGGAGGCAATGAGAGAGAGAGAGAGAGAGAGAGAGAGAGAGAGAGAGAGAGAGAGAATCTCAAGCAGGCTCCGTGCTGCCAGCGTAGAGCTCAATGTGGGGCTTGAACCCATGAAGCCACAAGATCATGACCTGAGCTGAAACCTAGAGTCAGATGCTTAACCAACTGAGCCACCCAGGCACCCCAAAATGCTCAAATCTTAAGTGTACATAGGGAGTTTTGACAAATGTAAAACCTAGTGTAACCCAAACTTCTACAAGATGTAGAACATTACCACCATTCCAGAAAGTTCCCTCATGCCCCTTTCCCTGCCTTCCCTACCTACATAAGTATATTTTAATTTTTAAATATATATTGCCAGTTGACTTTCTAAAATGCTGGCAGAAATTTACAGCCCCACCAGTAATGGATTAAATGCCCATCACTCCACTTCCTCAGTTGTTATATTAGTAATAACAAGAGCTAACATTATGGGCTGCCTATTTTGTTCAAGACACCATTCCCAGCTTTATTTTTCTAAATGCTCTTTTCTTTCTCACAACGATCGTGGGAAGCTGTGATTTTCACTCTCATTTTAAAAATGAAGAGACTTAGGCACAGAAAGGCTTGAGGTGATACAACTAGTAATTTGAGATTTGAGTCAGGTTATTTTTGAAAATCGATATTCTTTAATCTATATTTTGCCAATCTTTAACTTGAGTTCCCATTACCTAATGAGATTGAAAGTTCATTGGTCCTTTGGATTTTCCCTTCTGTAAATTACCAGTTTCTGTCATTTGCTCACTCTCCTATTGTGCTGTTGGTCTACTGCATCAGTTTGTAAGACCTCTCTGTATATTAAGGATATTAACTCTATAATATATCATCCTAAATATTATTGTATACTATTTCTTTTCATTTCTCTTATGGTGTCTTTGTCATAAACTAAAAAGAAAAAATTTATATAGCTAAATGGCCCATCTTTTTCTGTGTCCCTATATGACTATTGTGTTTTTAGTATTTTCTTCTAAGGGTTGTGTGTTCCTCTTATAAATCTTATTCCCCAATATTTTACAGTTTTTGCCCCTTTTGGGAATGGGTCTTTTGTTTTCATTTCTGTTTTTCACTGATTTTGTTGAGTACAAAGAAGAGAAAGTGATTTTTATGTATTTTTCTTATTATCTTATATCTAGTCATCATAACAAGTTATCAGTTAAAGAAGTTTTTTTTATTTTTTAAAAATGGAGTCCCTTGGGCCTTTTAGCTATAAAAGCACTGCGATTTCAAACAAGTTGTGTCTCTTCTAATATTTATGTGGGTTATTTAATGGGGGGGGGCATTAGCTAATTCTCCCAAATAATATTTAATAATGTTGATCATAGCCTTGCCTTGTTCCTGAGTTTAATGGAAATGGCTTAGAATTTCAGTTTAGCATAAAGTTCACTATTGTTTTAGATATTCTTTTTATGTAGAAAACAATTCATAAAATGTATGACATATATGCAAATAATAAAGCATTATAATAAAATGAATACCTGTGAACCCACCAACTACTTAAGAACTACAAAGTGGTTTTGGGGCGCCTGGCTGGCTCAGTCGGTTAAGCGTTTGACTTCGGCTCAGGTCATGATCTCACAGTTCGTGAGTTCGAGCCCCGCGTCGGGTTCTGTGCTGATAGCTCAGAGCCTAGAGCCTGCTTCACATTCTGTGTCTCCCTCTCTCTCTGCCCCTTCCCTGCTCATGCTCTGTCTCTCTCTGTCTCAAAAATAAATAAACATTAAAAAAAATAAAAAAAAAACTATAAAGTGGTTTTGATTTGTATTTCCCTGTTGAGGAGTGACGTTGAGCATCGTTTCATGTGCCTGTTGGCCATCTGGATGTCTTCCTTAGAGAAGTGTCTATTCATGTCTTCTGCCCATTTCTTCACTGGATTATTTGTTTTTCAGGTGTGGAGTTTGGTGAGTTCTTTACAGATTTTGGATACTAGCCCGTTGTCCAATATGTCATTTGCAAATACCTTTTCCCATTCCATCGGTTGCCTTTTACTTTTGTTGATTGCTTCCTTTGCAGTGCAGAAGCTTTTTATCTTCATGAGGTCCCAATAGTTCATTTTTGCTTTTAATTCCCTTGCCTTTGGAGATGTGTCAAGTAAGAAATTGCTGCGGCTGAGGTCAGAGAGGTTTTTTCCTGCTTTCTCCTCTAGGGTTTTGATGGTTTCCTGTCTCACATCCAGGTCCTTTATCCATTTTGAATTTATTTTTGTGAATGGTGTAAGAAAGTGGTCTAGTTTCATTCTTCTGCATGTTGCTGTCCAGTTCTCCCAGCACCATTTGTTAAGTGCCAGGCAGACTGGCCAAAATGAACAAATCAGGAGACTATAGATGCTGGAGAGGATGTGGAGAAATAGGAACCCTCTTGCACTGTTGGTGGGAATGCAAACTGGTGTGGCCACTCTGGAAAACAACATGGAGTTTCCTCAAAAAATTAAAAATAGATCTACCCTATGACCCAGCAATAGCACTGCTAGGAATTTACCCAAGGGATACAGGAGTGCTGATGCATAGGGGCACTTGTACCCCAATGGTTACAGCAGCACTTTCAACAATAGCCAAATGGTGGAAAGAGCCTAAATGTCCATCAACTGATGAATGGATAAAGAAGTTGTGGTTTATATATACAATGGAATACTACTTGGCAATGAGAAAGAATGAAATATGGCCCTTTGTAGCAACGTGGATGGAACTGGAGAGTGTTATGCTAAATGAAATAAGTCCTACAGAGAAAGACAGATACCGTATGTTTTCACTCTTACGTGGATCCTGAGAAACTTAACAGGAGACCATGGGAGAGGGGAAGGGGAAAAAAAGTTACAGAGAGGGAAGGAAGCAAACCATAAGAGACTCTTAAAAACTGAGAACAAACTGAGGGTTGATGGGGGATGGGAGGTAGGGGAAAGTGGGTGATGGGCATTGAGAAGGGCATCTGTTGGGATGAGCACTGGGTGTTGTATGGAAACCAATTTGACAATAAATTTCATATTAAAAAAAAAGAACTACAATGTGACCAATTTTATTTGCTCTGTCTCTTCTCTCTCTGGTAGCCTATCCCCTCCTTCCCCAGCTCCAAAAGATAACTCCTAATTTGGTGTTGCTTTTAGGAAATTATTCATTTAACTATAATTGTATTTCTTTATTCCTTATTATCAATTTAATTAGGAATAGATGTAAAAATCACATGTTTTTTCAGAATCTGTTGTCACAACCACTTGGTTTTTCTCTTCTGATTAATTGAAGCTAAACATTAATAGATTTCTAGATGTCGAACCTGTGTTCATATTCCTGGAATAGTCCCTACTGAGGACTGTGATGTACTGAGTCTTTTTATACCAGTGAGAAGTTTTATTTGCTATTGTTGCATTTATAACTTTTATGTCTTTCTTTTTTTAATTTATTTTTAATTTTTTAAAATTTACATCCAAGATAGCATATAGTGCAACAATGATTTCAGGAATAGATTTCTTAATTCCCCTTACCCATTTAGCCCATCTCCCCTCCCACAGCCCCTGCAGTAACCTGCTGTCAGTTCTAGCAGTTTTTTGGTGGAATCTTTTTGGTTTTCCAAATAGAGTATCATGTC
Source organism: Felis catus (assembly GCF_018350175.1). Classification (NCBI taxonomy): domain Eukaryota; kingdom Metazoa; phylum Chordata; class Mammalia; order Carnivora; family Felidae; genus Felis; species Felis catus. Next base: position 11,528,602 of record NC_058377.1, on the reverse strand, counting down.
ATCTGTGAAGAGTGAAAGTTTGACCTCCTCCTGGCCAATTTGGATGCCTTTTATTTCTTTGTGCTGTCTGATTGCTGAGGCTAAGACTTCCAATACTATGTTGAATAACAGTGGCGAGAGTGGACATCCCTGTCTTGTTCCTGACCTTAGGGGGAAAGCTCTAAGTTTTTCCCCATTGAGGATGATATTAACGTTGGGTCTTTCATATATGGATAGCTTTTATGATCTCAAGGTATGATCCTTCTATCCCTACTTTCTTAAGAGTTTTTATCAAGAAAGGATGCTGTATTTTGTCAAATGCTTTCTCTACATCTCTTGAGAGGATCATGTGGTTCTTGTCCTTTCTTTTATTGATGTGATGAATCACATTGATTGTTTTGTGGATATTGAACCAGCCCTGCATCCCAGGTATAAATCCCACTTGCTCGTGGTGAATAATTGTTTTAACATATTGTTAGGTCCCGTTGGCTAATATCTTGTTGAGGATTTTTGCATCCATGTTCATCAGGGAAGTTGGTCTATAGTTCTCCTTTTTATGTGGGTCTTTGATTTTGGAATCAAGATAATTCTGGCTTCGTAGAAGGAGTTTGGAAGTTTTCCTTCCATCTCTATTTCTTGGTACATCTTCAAGAGAATAGGTGTCAACTCTTCCTTAAATGTTTGGTAGAATTCCCTGAAAGCCATCTGGCCCCAGACTCTTGTTTTTTAGGAGATTTTTGATTACAAATTTGATTTCTTTACTGGTATGGGTCTGTTCAAATTCTCTATTTCTTCCTGTTTTGGTTTTGGTAGTGTATATGTTTCTAGTGTATATGTTTCTAGTGTATATGTATATATTCCTTTACTTCCAGATTGCCCATTTTGTTGGCATATAATTGCTCATAATATTCTCTTTTTATTGTTTGTGTTTCTGCTGTGTTGGTTGTGATGTCTCCTCTTTCATTCTTGATTTTATTTATTTGGGTATTTTACTTTTTCTTTTTGATCAAACTGGCTAGTGGTTTATCAATTTTGTTAATTATTTCAAAGATCCAGCTTCTGGTTTTATTGATCTGTTCTACTGGTTTTTTTTTGTTTTTTTTTGTTTTTTTTTGGTTACAATAGCATTGATTTCTGCTCTAATCTTTATTATTTCCTGTCTTCTGCTGGTTTTGCATTTTATTTGCTGTTCTTTTTCCAGCTCTTTAAGGTTTAAGGTTAGGTTGTATATCTGAGACTTTTCTTCCTTCTATAGGAAGACCTGGATTGCTGTTTACTTCCCTCTTATGACTACCTTTGCTGTGTCCCAGAGGTTTTGGACTGTGGTGTTATCATTTTCATTGGCTTCCATGTACTTTTTAATTTCCTCTTTAACTTCTTGGTTAGTCCATTCATTCTTTACTAGGATGCTCTTTAATCTCCAGGTGTTTGCTACCTTTCCAAAATTTTTCTTGTGATTGATTTCGAGTTTCATGGTGTTGTGGTCTGAAAATATGCATGGTATGATCTCGATCTTTTTTTACTTGTTGAGGGCTGCCCCAGTATGTGATCTATTCTGGGGAAAATTCCATGTGCATTGGTGAAGAATGTATATCTGTTGCCTTAGGATGAAATGTTCTGAATATATCTGTTAAGTCCATCTGGTCCAGTGTGTTATTCAAAGCCATTGTTTCCTTGTTGATTTTCTGTTTAGATGACCATTGCATTGCTGTAAGTGGGGAGTTGAAGTCTCCTACTATTATGGTATTATCAATGAGTTTCTTTATGTTTGTGATTAATTGATTTATATTTTAGGTGCTCTGACATTTGGAACATAGATGTTTACAATTGTTAGGTGTTCTTGGTGGATAGACCCCTTAATTATGATATAATGCCCTTCTTCATCTCTTGTTACAGACTTTATTTTAAAGTCTAGATTATCTGATATATGTATGGCTACTCCAGCTTTCTTTTGGTGACCACTAGCAAGATAGATGGTTATCCATCCTTACTATGAATCTGAAGGTGTCTTTAGGTCTAAATTGGGTCTCTTGTAAACAGCATATAGATGGATCTTGTTTTCTTATCCATTCTGTTGGATATTCCTATGTCTTTTGGTTGGAGCATTTAGTCCATTGATATTTAGAGTGAGTACTTACAGATATGAGTTTATTGCCATTATGTTTCTTGTAGATTTGGAGATTCTGGTGGTGTTCTCTGGTCCCTTCTAGTCTTTTCTGCTTTTTTCCCCATCTTTTGTCCCCCTCAGAGAGTCCCCCTTAAGATTTCTTGCAGGTCTGGTTTAGTGGTCACAAACTCCTTTAATTTTTGTTTGTCTGGGAAACTTTTAATCTCTCCTTCTATTTTGAATGACAGCCCTGCTGGATAACAAATTCTTGGTTGCAGATTTTTCTGATTCAGCACATTGAATATGTCCTGCCACTTCTTTCTGGCCTGCCATGTTTCTGTGGATAGGTCTGCTGCAAACCTGATCTGTCTTCCCTTGTAGGTTAATTTCCCTTGCTGCTTTCATGATTCTTTCTTTGCCTGAATATTTTGTGAATTTGACTATGATATGCCTTGTTGATGGTCAGTGTTTGTTGAATCTTATGGGAATCCTCTGTGCTTCCTGGATTTTGAGGTCTGTGTCTTTCCCCAGATTAGGAAAGTTTTCTGGTATCATTTACTCACATAACCCTTCTACCCCTTTTTCTCTCTCTTCCTCTTCTGGGACCCCTATGATTCTGATATTCTTCCTTTTTAACAGGTCACTGGTTTCTCTAACTCTTAAATAGTGCTCTTTTGCCCTAGTCTCCCTCTTTTTTTCTGCTTCATTATTCTCCATAAGTTTGTCCTCTATATTGCAGATTCTCTGTTCTTCCTCATCCATCCTTGCCACCATGGCAGCCATTTGAGATTGCAACCCAGTTATAACATTTTTTATTTCATCCTGACTAGCTTTTACTTCTTTTATCTCTGCAGAGAGGGATTCTAATCTATTTTTGACCTCAACTAGTATTCTTATTATCGTGATTCTAAATTGTGGTTCAAACATCTTGTTTGTATCTGTGTTAAGTCCCTGGCTGTTGTTTTCTCCTGCTCTTTCTTTTAGGGTGAATTCCTTCATTTCATCATTTTGAAGGAAGAAAAGGAATTAATAAGGAAAAAAAAGTTTCAAGTTAAAAAATTAAAAACAATACACACACACACACACACACACAAATCAAGTAAATGATGCTAGCTCCTAGGTGTGTTTTGGTCTGGTTATTGAAATGAGCTTGATAGATTAGAGAAAAAAGGGAAGAAAAAAATAAAAAGAAGAAAAAGAAAGGAAAACATTTGAAAATTTGTGAAATGTATACAATGAAATAGAATGATGGAAGTAAAATAGAATTTGAAAACTTTACAAAAAAGAAAAAATATAGTAGAAAAAATAAAGGAAAATATATACATTTTTTAACATTTATTTATTTTTGAGACAGAGAAAGACAGAGCATGAATGGGGGAGGTTCAGAGAGAGGGAGACACAGAACCTGAAACAGGTTCCAGGCTCTGAGCTGTCAGCACAGAGCCTGACGTGGGGCTCAAGCTCATGGACTGCGAGATCATGACCTGAGCTGAAGTCAGCCGCTTAACCGACTGAGCCACCCAGGTGCCCCTAAAGGAAAATATTTTTAATAAAAATTGAAAAGAAAAATAAATTTTTTCTCTTTATTCAAGAAAAAGAAAAGAAAGAAAAGAGAAAAAAGAAAATTGAATAGATGGACCAATGAACAGACTGAAATACAATTGAAATTACATAGTTTTCCCCTAGAAGTCAAACTGTGAAGAATTTTATAGTCCGTAAACTAAGCAGGTGGAGAGATCTGTGGTGTTCCTGGAGAGTAAGGTTGCTCAGTTGGGCAGGGCTTAGTGTAATGGCTCTGTCCTCCACTAGATGGCGCTGCTTAGTATACTGGGGTGGATCATTGTGGTGCTTGTAGGTGTGTATGCGCATGCGCGGGAGGTGCAAAAATGGTGTCACCCAGCTACCCAGCCTCCAGTGTGGAAACTCTGTGCTCTCTTGACCAGCAATCACGCACCCGTCCTTGGTCTCCAGCTTTCTTCCACTGCCTGCTTTTTCACTGTCCGTGACCAAGCCATCAGGTTGCCAGGCGGCCCATCCTTACTGAGTTTTATGTCAGTTGCGGCTGTGTGTCCCGACCCCTCACTTCTGAGGGACTGCGGCTTTGACCCGTTCTGCCGCTCTGCTGGAGGGTCTCAATCAGCACTGGCCAGGTGCCGACCTCACCCAGGAACTTTCGCGGGACCATGCTGCTGCTGCTGCTGCTGTCCAGAGACTGCAGTCGGGTGCCAGCCTGCCCCAGAAAAAGTTGACGCGATCGTGTAGCAGCAGCATTTCAGGGATTATGGAAAATCACAACACACACCTGGCACCAGGCTTCAGTCCCGACAACCTTGTTTCAGCACGAGCAAATGTGGTTGTTCTCCCGGGTCCACTGGGGCCTTTGCCTGCGGGCACACAGCCTCTACCCGATGTCCTCTGAGCAGGGAAACCACCTTTCCTCATGTGGCCTGAAGACCCCGGACTTCACTCTGCTCCTGGGGATTCGCCCTTCTCACCAGAGCACCACCAGGTATGGAGCTGCGCCATTTCAGACTCTGCGTGTCCCCCTGTTTATAGGGTCTTCATGGAATTCAAACCCTCTCCTTTCTCCCTTTTTGGCGGCTGTTTCCACTTTTTCACTTTCTCTCCAGCTTCTTTTGGGGGAAGGTGCTTTTCTCACACTATCTCAGCAAGCAAAGCGGCTCCCTGCCCTCCGTGGCTTCTGTCTCCCCCAGTTCACCTCTCCGCGCCACGTACCTGCTGGGTTCTGTGTTTCAGGTTGTGCAGATTGTTGTGTCAATCCTCAAGTCAGTTTTCTAGGTGTGCAGGATGGTTTAGTGTTGGTCTGGCTGTATTTTATGGACACGAGACAAGAACTTCCATGCTGTTCTGCCATCTTCGCTCCTCCCCCTATGTCTTTCTTTATAAGTAGGATTAGTCAATATTTTAATGTCATACTTTGGTATGAAGTTCAACTAGCTTTATTGGTTCTAAAATCAGTTAGAAAATTTCCACTTTTTCAATGGTCTGGAATATTTAAAATAACATAGAAATGATCAAGTTTTAAATGTTAGATAGAACTTGCCTGTAAACACATCTGGATCTGGAATTGTTTTTAATGGTACATCTTTAGTTGTTTTTCCAATTTGTTACACAATTATTGTCTGTTCAGATTTCCTTTCTCTCTTTGGGCCAGTTTTGGGGTTATTATTTGACTAGAAAAATCATCCACTTCCTTTAGGGTTTCAGCTATGTTGCACATAATATCAACTTACTGTATATATTGTATATCTGTGGTCACTTATATCCTTTTTTCCCTAGTATTGTGTACATTTACTTTTTCTGTTTTGTCCTTTTTAAATTTTTTTTTTTCAACGTTTATTTATTTTTGGGACAGAGAGAGACAGAGCATGAACGGGGGAGGGGCAGAGAGAGAGGGAGACACAGAATCGGAAGCAGGCTCCAGGCTCTGAGCCATCAGCCCAGAGCCCGACGCGCGGCTCGAACTCACAGACTGCGAGATCGTGACCTGGCTGAAGTCGGACGCTTAACCGACTGCGCCACCCAGGCGCCCCTTGTCCTTAATGAATGATGCAGCAATTATTTTATTTCATGATTTTTTTCCCCCTAAAAACCCCAGGGGCGCCTGGGTGGCCCAGTCAGTTAAGTGTCTGCCTCTTGAGCTGGCTCAGGTCATGATCTCATAGTTTGTGAGTATGACCCTGTGTTGGGCTCTGGGATGACAGCGCAGAGCCTGCTTGGATTCTCTCTCTCTCCTCTCTCTGCCCCTCCCCTGCTTGCACACACTCTCTCTCTCAAAATAAAGAAACTTAAAAAAAAAAAAAACCCAGCCTTTTGGCTTTGTTTACTCTTCTAATTTTTTTTTTGCTGTTCTCTGTTTCGTTAATTTAGACATGCATTGTTATTACATTTTCTAACCTCTTTTGGTTTATTTGTTAAATCCAATTTTTTAAGTTGAATACTTACCTAATTTATTTCCAATTTCATTAATAGTAAAAGGGGAAACTTAAGACTGTTAAAATTTCTGTAAGTAGATTTAGCTATGCTGGATACATTTTGATACGTAGTATTTTCTTTTTGATTATTTCCCATTTATAATTTAAATGTAGTCATTATTTAAGAAACTAATGACTGTATCTGAAATTATAAACACATACTTTACTTTCAGTTAGGTGTTACTGCTATTAGGGTTTTATTTGGGAAGGAGGCTATTGTTTATTGTTGATTTTTGGATTTTTAAAGATTCTGGTCAGAGAATATAGCCTATTACAAGCCTTATGTTTTGTAATTTTTAAATTTTTAAAAATATTTATTTTTGAGAGAGACAGTGAGATCGAGAAAGAGAGAAAGAGAGAGAGAAAGAGAGATAGTGTGAGCTGGGGAGGGGCAGAGAGAGAGGGGGACACAGAATCCAAAGCAGGCTCCAGGCTCTGAGCTGTCAGCACAGAGCTCAATGTCAGGCTTAAACTCACCAACCGTGAGATCATAACCTGAGCCGAAGTCAGATGCTCAACCATGGAGCCATCCAGGCACCCCATGTTTTGTAATTTATTAAGCTTTGCTCTGTCCCAAATGCATGATGAATTTTTGTGAATGATTTTTTGAAGGTTGAATCAGCCTTGTGTTTTTGTGTTAAACTCTACTTTTTCATGATATATATCTTTCTATAAATTGTTGAATTTGGTGTCTAAATTTTTTGGGAAATGTTTGCATCTGTGTTCAGGAGTGAAATTTGTTTATGATGCTCCTTTCTTTTAATATTTCTGTCAGGTTTGGATATCAAGATTATATGCGAGTTGGGAAGTTTTCATTTTTTTTTTTATTATTCCTTGTGATTTTAAAAAGATTCAAGTGTTTCTTCCATAAATTGTTGGTCAACTAACTGATAAACCATCTGGAATGGGGGTTTTGCATGTCGAATTCTTCTACTAATTCAGTTTCTTTAATTCTTACTTAAAATTATTTAGCTTTTCTTCATAATTTATTTAATTGAATTCTATTGATGGAAATGTTAATTGCTTTCAGTTTTCACTATTACAAGGGATGCTGCAGTGAACATGTTTCTACAAGTATTTTGCAAAGATATGTATTTTTATAAGATACACTCTTATAAGAGGAATTGTTGGACCACAAAGTATGAACAGTTTTAGCTGTGTTTGGTTTGCTATCAGATCCTCTCCTGAAGAAGTAGCATTGGAGACAGAAATGCCCTCAGTGTTAGTTATTTATTGTGGGTAGCAAATTACCCTAAGACTTGATGGCTAAAAATAATTATAAACACTTATTATCCTCACAGTTTCTGTGAGTCAGAAATTTGGGAATGGCTTAGTTCGGTGGTCCTGACTTGGGATCTCTCAGGAGATGGTCATCAAGATGTTAGTCTGGGCTGTGCATCTGAAGGCTTGTTCTGAGTGTGAAGGATCCATTTCCAAGACGGTGCACTCATATGGCCAACAAGTTGGTGCCAGTGCTTGGTAGAAGACCTCAGTTTCTCCCCCCATTGTGGATTCACCACAGATTGCTTGAATATTGTCACAACATGGCAGCTGAGTTCCCCAGAATGAGCAACGAGAGAGAGACAGACAGACAGAGAAGGAAGCAGCAATGCATTTTGAACTGGCTTTAGAAATCACACACCATCTGCCACAGTCTATTCTTTAGAAGCAGGTCACTGATTGATTCTGGCCCACACTGAAGAGAAAGGGAATTAGACTCCACCTCCTGAAGGAACAAGTGTCAAAGAAATTGTGGGCATATTTTAAAACCATTATAGCCTCTCTGTAAGCCTAATTTAAGTGGATTGATCTCCTTGGCATAAGCCTTCAAAAAAATGTTTTTAAGGAGAAGTTCTCAGCCCGTCGAAGGCAGGGAGGCAAATGGAATCAGCGGGTGAGGGTGTGGAACTGGAGCTACAAACTGTCAAGCGCCTGCTGCCCTTAGTGTCCAGTGTCCTCAGTATCCTGGCTACTATCCAGGTTCAAGATGTATGTCTTAATTATGTAAATGGAGCGATTATGCCATAAGGGGCTCTGGTAAGCTAATTACTAAATAAGAAATCGATGCTGAGGTCAAGATTAATGAATCTCAAGGCTCCCAACACTCTGACTGTAATTGCAGTATTGAGGATCTTATTTCCACAGACCAAGCCAGGAATCTTGGAGAGAAGAGGGCCCTTCTTGCTGTGACTGATTCATTGAAACCCTGCCCAAGCTTCCTCCTCTCATGTATGCCAGGGGCTGGAAACAATCTTTGGCACACCTCTCCCATCCCATGGCCACCTCTGCACTTACCCAGTCAGCCTGTAATAGCTCAGGCTCCCGGGAAGTGGCCATGTGGATTATTATGGCCAGTACCAGTGGGGCGGGAGGGGCTTCAGCCAGAGCATCAGTTCTATTGGATGTGACATTTGCATTTGGAGGACTGAGGCAGGACGAGAGGGTTTCACTGGGGCCCCTTTCTTTCCAACTCTCTTTTTTGCAGGAGATGTCTGATTGCCCCTGACAACAGACTAGACTGGACAGAGAGGTCCCCTGACCCGAAAGGCCCCTGGAGGCACAAGAGCGCCTAGTCTCCTCATTGTCCACCCTTTGCCCTCCCCCACTCCCACATCACAGGGCTCTGGACTCTGTCTCTCTTGCTTTACATGGCTGTTTTCCCTTTAATTCCAAATTGTTTTGTCTTGCCCTCAGCTTTTATCTAGTGCTTGTAAAAGAAATAGCCATGTTTAATCTGGTTCTGCAATTATTATAAAAATACTGTTGAGGACCATGACTGGTACATCTGCAACAAGATGATGAGGGAGATTTGTCTGGTGTCCCAGAATTGTGGCCAAGGTCCAAACCAAAGCAGTGGACAAGAGGCACTGAGGAACCTCTTTGGAATTAAAGAGGGCTGTCCAGGAGCAGAGCCAATGCAATATGACAATGTGGTCAGCAATCAGACGTTTAGGAAACAGCCTGATACCTTCAACCCACCCCTGTTCCTGAGCCCTGTTCCTGCACTCTTGTTTACACAGGGAGAGGACCAGGGAATGTAGAGGGGTGGCGTCACAGCTGCCAACCTTCCAGTGTTCATGGTGACGGGCAATTCCCTTGTCTCCCCATTGGAAGACATGTTATCACAGAGACCATTGGTTACTCCTGGGCTAGAGATTTTTGTAAGAGGCCCGTGGAGGTGGTCCATGCCAGCAGAAGGAGAAGGGGGTGTAGAGGGACTACAGAAGGAGAAGGGGGTGTAGAGGGGCCAGAGGAACCCCCTCCCACTTTCACTCAGCCCTTGGAGAATACAGAGGAAGTCCACGGTATTTCCTGTGGCTACACCTGAAGGAGCATAGAATGAGGAGGGTCAGGAGCTGTGGGCTGCCCAGATGATTGTCATAACAAGTGAGGAGAGCCTTGATCCAGAAAGAGTTGAGGGCTATAGTCCCAACTGAAGGGGTACTTCCTCTCCAAGCGGGTCCTTGTATGAGAGGAGACCCAGCATTAATCCAAACCCCCACCCACCTTCCACATGGAGACCACAGCTTCAGTAGGTCCGCTAGCCTCACATGGGACCAGAAGCAGGCCAAGATGGGAGATAGCTTCTCACCACTACCAGCCCTCGGCCATGCTGAGATGCCTCCTGCCTCCCCATGCCCCCTTCCTGCCCCTAAAGCCAAGAAAGCTGGACCCAAAAGAGGGAGGAGAAGGAGCAGAGGTGAAGGAAGACTCTCACACCATTCATTCCACCTTGGGGTCCCTAGAGCCACAGCCTGCCTAGAGTTTAGGGGGCGGGGGAGGAAGGGCTTTGAATGGTTTTAAACAGACTAGACTGAGTTTTTTAATAACTGAAAGTGACAGAACATTCACTTTATGCCCAAAATATCATTAAGTGATGGGGAAACGGGATTCGACAGTACACAGCAGAAAGCAGTGACTGGAAAAAATTAACTTTCGTGTTTATACCCCACTGAGTTGAGACTCTTCAATAACCCACTGCACATCATTCCAGTCAGTGCTCCCTGAATTAAGCCCTGTGCAGGGAAGTTATTCTCAGAACTTTTGTCAAGGCTGTCCAGGGTGCGAGGAAATGCACACACATAACCTATGAAGTCAAGGTAAAATGGGGAGGTCTTTTGAAGGGGAAGTTTGGCAATAGGTGTCATAAGCCTTGAAAAGAGCATACTTCTGGCCCAGCCATTTTATTCTTAGGGATATATTTACTTATTGTTCAGTAACCTTTTATGGATACCATTAATGAGCGGGGTGCTGTTCCAGGTATGTTGAGCAAGACAGACTGGATCCCCTCCCTCACAGACATTACAACTTGGTGAAAGGGACAGCTAGGAAACAGGTCTGGCTCCTGCTCTAGCAGAGGGAAGACAGTGGCAGTGGCCACCACAAGAGGGACAGCCAACCCAATCCGTGGTGGTGATGGGGATGGCGGGGTGTTGGGGGAAGTTCATCTGAAGAAGTGATGCCTGAAAGATGAACAGGGATTAGTGAGGCGAGGGCTTGCAGGTGGAGGAAAAATGTTCTAGGGAGTAAGAACGTGCAAGAGGCAGAGAGAGCAGGGGTGCTGAAAACCCAAAGAATTTCAGTTTGGCCAGAAGAGAAACAGGAACGAGGGGATGATGAGCCCGGGAGGCTGGAAAGGGAGGCGAGGGACTCTAAGGACATAATGCAGGGTGATGACACAGACTCACCAAAGCACCAGCTACGATTATGAGATCCGAGATCTGAAGCTCGGATGTCAAACAATAGCGTCCCGGCGACACCAGTATCTTAAAAACACTGCACGGCTATAAAAGGGGGTGTGGAGGAATATTTATTGGCATGAAAAGATGTTTATATTGTCAAATAAAATCAGGATGGGGCATGTTGGTGGCTCAGTCAGTTAAGCATCTAACTCTTGGTTTCAGCTCAGGTCATGATCTCGAGGTTCATGAGTTTGAACCCCGCATCAGGCTCTGCACTGACAGTGTGGAGCCTGCTTGGGATTTATCTATTTATCTCTCCCTCTCTCTCTGCCCTTCCCCCAGTTCGCTCGCTCTCTCTCTCTCTCTCTCTCTTTCCTTCTCTCTCTAAAAATAAGCAAACATAAAAAAATAAGGATATAAATTTTGTATAGTATGTGTAATATGGTCTTATTTTTATTTTAAAAATTATACAAAGATTCTGTGAAACGTGTATTAACAGTTACTGGGATTGTAGGTGAATTTCATTCTTCTCTTTTTGCTCCATTGTAGTTCCTCCTATAGTTTATCTGTGTGCAGGAACTGCTAGCGTGGTAAAGAAGCGAATTATAAGACAGAATCACTTATATGTAAGCTGAAAACATTGAGTGCCAGGAAAATCCTAGTCTCCATGTTGAAAGCATGAAGAAATTATTCCCCAGCCTTGCGGCCCCTCCGTCTAAAGTAGACCCTTTCCTTTCTGTCCCTTGAATGCAGCCTGCTGTCTTCCTTTCCATTGCCTTGTTCGGGTTGGCCCTTTCACCAAGAATTTCTTCTCCATACCACTTGTGGTCTATCCAAATGCTCCAGATCTGTCACAGCGCAGCTCAGGTGTCCCCTTGGCACAGGGGAACATGTGTACAGGCTTTATAACATGTATACGGACTTCAGGTACTGCCCATGGAAACCGTAGGATCCAGTCGTGACTTCACCACTTCCTAGTTAAGTGATCTCGGAAAATTTACTTAACCTTTAAGAAATTAATTTTTTTTCAGTGAGATGTAAGGATTACAAAATATTATAATCCAAGTCCCTTAAATTACCAAGCACTACATGTATTCAACAAGCAGTTATGAAGAACCAAGCGTGCCGTTGACATTAAATTAGACATTACCCAAATGCTAGTTTTATTATAACACTCAATTATCAATAGTAATCTTCCACGGAACTTAGCAAATAACATTCTGCTTTGTGCTTCTCATGTTTCACCTGTGAGTGTCTTGTTAATTCTTTTCTATTCTGTAAGTTAATTCTTTTGCGTTACCAAATATTTATCAAATTCCCACTACAAACCTGGTGGCGATTAAAATGATGAGCAGGAACCTGACCTCCTACAGTTTGATGGATGCAACGGGGACCTTTTGAAGGCTTTAAGGAAGGCAGTGATTTGATGGGATTTGTGTCTTTAAACATACCATGTTTTTTCCAATTAGTTGAAACTTTCTTCCCTCCTTTACCTCACTGAGTCTTGCCATTCTTTATGTCTCGAATTGGATGTCACCTCCTCCAGGGACACTTTCCTGACCTCCAACTCTGGGTTTTGTGCCCTCAACATGCACCCTCTGTGCCCCAACCACTTTCATCACACTGGGTTGTAATTGTCTGGTTTCCAGTCCATATGCCCCTAGACTATGAGCTTCATGAGGCCGACAGAGCCCATCCCCACCTTTTCATACTTATATCCACCATGTCCAGCCAGAGCACAGGGTAAGTGCTGAGTAAGGGTTGGAAACACGGCAACCCTGGAAGAGGGATTCAGGGAGGTCATGGGAAGAAGCCAGACTATAGTAGGAACAATAGTACAAAGCAAGAACAAGGCATGCGTCCTGGGAACAGTAACGAGAGACACTTCCTTAGGGAATCTTACTCGAGAAGAGGAGAGCCTAGAAGGGCAATCACTAGAAGAGGACACAGGAGACTGAGGGTTTGTTTTGTTAGATGGGAGAGACTTAAGCGTGTTTAAACACTGATGGAAAGATCCGGAAGGAAGGAGATTAAGATACAGGAGATTGATTTAGTCAAGTATTGCTGCAATCATGCTGCATAATGAACAACCCCCACTCTCCGTGGCTTATGGTGAGAATAAGCATTTGTTTGACTCACTCGTGTCTGCATCCCGTCGTAGGTCTGCATATTCGGGTCCACTCCATGTTCTTCCCATCCTCCTTGGGCCATGAGCCGGCCAGAGCACGTTCTCCTCCTGGTGCTGGCAGAGGCAGAGGTGGGGGGCGGGGTGGGGACACGCATGATCTCTTAAAGCCTTGCCTCAGAACAGGCATGTTATCACTTCTGCCCACAGTCCACTGTCCAAAGCCCACATGGCAACCTCGATCTCGCCATCAATAGGGCAGGTATAAACAGTTTATCCACAGTGCACAGTGCAGGCTAGATTGTGAAAGGTGACAAGAAAGTGGAGGCTGAGAGGGTGAGTGTGCTGGCAGCAAGAGGTGCTGATGGAGCCAAAGCTGGGAAGGGGCACAGGTGCAGAGATGAGAAGGCCAAGTCTGAGTGAATGTTTGCACAGTGGAGCCGTGCAAGCTGCTGACCAGCCCAGGCTGTGGCAGTGAAGGCTGTGGTTGAGAGGAGGTGACTGACACCAGCTATAGCTGAGCCATCCAAGCTCCGGGAGGCAGGTGATGAGAGCACCCAGTGTCACAGGAAAACTAGAGACAGAAGCAACTGTGAGGCAGGATGTCTCAGGGTCCTGGAGAAGACAGGAGGACAATGGCATGGGGACATGGGCTCCCAGATGACAGGCAGTGTCTGGGAGCATGGAGAATGCCATCCCCAGCTCCAGACAGAGACATTTCTGGGTTGTGGAAGAAACAACAATTCCAAATGGAGGAGCCTGCAGGGAAAGCAGCATTTGGGGGAAAGAGCCAAGTTTCTGTTAAGTAGGAAAGAGAAGGGGCGCCTGGGTGGCTCAGTCGGTTAAGTAGGAAAGAGAAGAGCCATTTGGATGACAAGTCTGAGGGAACAGGAAAGTTTGTTTACCATGGTAGCTTCTACAGGAAACTATGGGGATGACTTTGCTGCAGAGGGAGCCCAAGGTAGGGGAGAGGGGAGACCCACCAAGGGCAAAGACAGCATGGAAGTGAGGCATGTCTTTCTGTCTGTCTGCTGGGAAAAGAAGGTGCCACATGTTTCTGAAAAGAGGGCATCCAAAGCCAAGAGAATTTGTTCCTAGGACTCTCATTGTGTGGGAAAAACAATAGATGTCCCTGGAGGATGAGCAGCCCTAACTCATTAGAAAAGCACAAGGCCCTTAAGAAATGTTTAATAGGGGTGTCTGGGGGACTCAGTCAGTTAAGCGTCTGACTTCAGCTCCGGTCATGATCTCACAGTTCGTGGGTTCGAGCCCCACGTCTGGCTCTGTGCTGACAGGTTGGAGCCTAGAGCCTGCTTTGGATTCTGTGTCTCCCTCTCTCTGTGCCCCTCCCCCACTCATGCTCTTTCTCTCTCTGCCTCTGAAAAATAAATAAAACGTTAAAAAAATTAAAAACAAAGAGAAATGCTTAATAAAATGAATAAATGTCAAACAAAGAGCCAATACTGGATTCATAAGACATCTTCTCCTCTATTAGAAAGGGCAATGGCTCTAGTCTTCTGCTCCAAGCGAGGGAAAGGGTCCATAGCCTTCCGTGCCGCAGCATACTGACCCCTGTTGCTCCCAAAGTTTGGAAATTCTCTGCCCAGAAATGCCAAAACTTTCGGCTATGGGTTTTGATTTCTCATTAACCTTTACAGGGCCTACCTTGATGATTAAATTACACATTTTCTTCACCAGGTCATCTCCAATTAAGACGATAATTAGCTTCCATGTTTTATCAAGTATTTACCAGCCTGTCTATGAAAAGGCACTTAATGAAAACAATCAGGACATGTAATCACATTAACAAGGGGGAGCCCATGGGGAGGATTTGAAATATCTAACAGTAGACCAGAGAGGAATGGGACTTCACGGTAAACACAGACCCAGTACTGACTGCCACAGATCCAATGGCACTTGAAGGAGAGTATGGGCCAACTGGGAGTTTTCTAAGACTTTGAACAAACTGGGCGCTTTTTACCTTGGCCGGTGTGTGCACCAGTGTGAGCAGTAGGTCTTGAGAGCATCACGGCCAACAACAGTAACAACTTCCACAACTACTACTATTTGTTGGGTGCTTATTGTGTGTAAGGCATTGTACCAGGGGCTCTGTATGCATTATGCTAATTCATACTTCCTGACCCCTTGGAGGTAAGCATAATGCTCAGCTATATTTTACTGATGAAGCAACTGGAGCTCAAAGAGGGGCAGTGACTCGCCTAAGGTCACGTGGCTGGTCAGGAGCAAAGCTGAGGCTTGGATCCCCAAGAAGAGGCATGCTCCTTCACGTGGCAGAGAGGTTCTGGCTGCAGGGGCACCTGCCACAAAAATGGCCTGGACCAAAGGCCACAGCTCCACAGCACATATACTGCCTGTCGCCCTCTCCAGTTCTCTCCATGCCAGACCTCTCTGATTTATCATGATACTCTCTCCCATGGAGTGCAGATGTGGCCTCATCGTCTTCCTTCTCCATTGCACTCCAGGCAGCCACTAAATCAATCCCAAGTGGTAGGTGAGAGGGAGTTTCTTTGCCACCCTTGGCATAGATGCTCCGTGAAAACATGAGTGACAAAGCCCTGGGCATGGGTTTTGAGGGACCCAGCTTTGAATCCTGGTTCTCTCTATTCCAGCAATTCCAGAGCCCATTTCACCATCTGTGAAATCTGAGGGTTGTGAAGATCAAATGAAATGTCAATGTGTGAACTGCCATGTCTGTAGTGGGGCAAGGCCCCAGGGAAGAGTTTGCTTCCTTCTTTCACAAGTGGTGATTGACACATTTAGACTTGGATCAGGGGCAAAGGTGGATACTTAAAGCCTTAGAAAACTCCCTGGTGGAGAAAGACAATGACAGAGTAGCCTGGATCCCAGGGAACACATGAAGAATCTCAAGGTCTAGGGGCAAGGTAACAAGTGACAGATATGTGGAAGGGCAGCCCAGTCAGGTGTGGAGAGACCCCATGGGATTCAGAGGCAAAGAAGCCAAGAGAGACCCCATGGGATTCTGAATCCCAGAGGCAAAGAAGCCAATCCTGGAGGCGACTGAGAGCCCCTGGGCCAGGCCCAGCCTAGATCCTATCCAAACCTATACCAGCCAAGGTGGCCTGAGGTGAGGCTTCAATAACCCTGGGATGAAACATGTGTGCTAGACAAACAGGATGTGTCTTGCTTGGCCTTTTCATTATTTTCCATTTGGGCTGTGTTTGGTTTTCTTCTAGTTTTTTTAAGTTGCAAAATATCAACTTACTCTGTATTGATCAGAGGAGAGAGGGGGCTGTCCATGCTGAAAAGGAAGGTAGTGGGTGTTGAGTGGCCTGGATGCCAAGAGTCCTGAGGGTGATGACCATCTGAGGGGAGATTAGGAGAAAGTCATGGAGTTGGAGAAGCCAGAGAAGGGGGTGCCTCAAGGGTGTGGAGGGGAGGTGATTGGGGAAACAGTGGTAGACTCCAAGGGCTTCTCCTGCCTTTAATTTCAGTCTCCTGTCAGATTTAAGTAGAGTGCTATATGCCCCTCTTGAGTCTCAGTGTCTTGGTATCTCCTTTACCCCCTCCAGGTCAGACCTTGAGCTGATGAAGGTGGAAGAGGTCTAGAACCCCCGGAGGGAGAGGTTGGCAAGGCAAGGATCCCAGCCCAGAGCACCAGAAAGAAGGAAACCGTGGTTCAGAACTAGGTCCCAGTTTAGGGTGAGTGTGAGAGGCTCTTCTGATGGAAAGGATTGGAGGCTTTCTTGGGCCACTTCAAGTCAGGGTGTACATGTGTGTTTGGGTTGAGGGAAGGAGGGTTATAAAGAACATAGAAATAAAGCAATTAGAAATCTCAACCACATATCCAAGCCTCATGGATACCAAGGAGGGTGTAACAACCAGGCCTTGCATGAAGAGCAGCAGCTAAAGTCATGCTGGATTTTGCGGAGCCAAGAATTACAAGACTGGGCCAAACCCAAGCAACTCCAGGGTTTTGGATCCTGCACGTCTGCTTCTTTGTGTTTATCTGCTTCTCAGGCTGTGGACCAACCCCCTCACTCTACTCTTATCTTTGGCTTACTTATAATTCAGTTCACTCATAGATGTCACTTACTCACGGTTGCTTGTGGTCCTTGCCTCTCCCAGTCTCCCTCTGCATCAGTTTCTGCCTGCACTGCCAACTGAAAAATTCTCTCTAGACCATGTCCTAGTCTAAATTCCTAATAGAGACAATCTAATTTCTCTAGTGCATCCTAATGGTCTCAGGTGAGAAAGAACTTTTTAAGTCAGGTGATCTCATGTATTGGCTGCCCTGAGTTGTCCCACTATGAGACGAATAGTTTCCCATTGAAGGCAGCCTGTGACGGTATAACTATGCATCTGGTCTGTGTCCTCTTTGTCCATACTGGAAACTCCCAAAGGGCAAGGCCTGGACACTGAGTAGTGCTCCATCTTGAGACTTTGCTCCTCCCTCCTATGTCAGTAAGGATGGTCCCTGAGGACTGGTGGTGGGAGCTGAGTCTAACAGTGGGCATCCAATGGCCCCATGTATGGAGAGCAAAGGGAGGTAAAGCCCTAAGGCCAGGAAGTCTCAGGCAGCGCTAGTCAGCTGAGGTCCACTCCAGTCTTTATTTGTATCTAGGTGTCTAGATAGGGAGACTGGGTACCACTGGATGGCATCTCACCAAATTTCACTTTGTACATTGGCAGAAGGAGACTGTCCCTCATATAAGGGACATATAAATAATATGGCATCTTACCAAATTTCACTTTGTACATTGGCAGAAGGAGACTGTCCCTCATATAAATAATATCCTAGAGCCTTTAGGGAGGCAGGAAGCTTCTTCCCTCCACATTGGGTTATACTGCCTTTCAACTGTGCAACTGGTCTGGGTCTAATTTCTGTCCAGATTGCCACACTCTGGTCACCAAGCAGTGCTCAAGCTAAACCAGAATGGTTCCATGCCTCCAGTGTGCCCATCCAGTTCCCACAAAGTCTCTGTGAAGTCTGAGAGGGCTGGATAGCTGGTTATTGCAATGCTGTACCCTTGGCTTGGGAGGTTAATGCAACCAGAGAAAGTAACTAGGTGGAGACACTGGCATGAGCCAGAAGGTACAGTACCTTAGGCTGTGGATTATCTGGGGCTGGGGTTGGAACCTGCAGACCCCTTTTGAGGCCAACCTCACCACAGCTCAGGCCATCCCCTCTGAGGCCTTTTATGGGGCTCTAGGCCAGTTATGTGTCAGGGTCTTTAGTTGTGGGCAACAGAAACAGATCCTGGCTAGTTTAAACAGATCCTGGCTAGTGAGGAACTGAGTGGAGGAGAATGGGGGGCTCCCAGAACAAAGACTAAACTGAGAAGATGAGCGGTCACCAAGGCAGCTTCAGTGACAGAAAGGAGACACAAGTGTCTTTTAGCAGGAGCTGTCTGACCAAGGCACCCAAACATCCACTGCAGGGCACACCGGTCACCCCATGAAGGACTCCTAGAGATCTTACACTGTGAAGTCACAGCCCCAGGGGCAATGTTGAGATGAGAGCGTCCTGGTCACATGCTCATGCCCTGCCTGCCAGGGGATGGGGAGAGGAAAGACCCCTCCTTCAGCCTAGGAGTGAGACCCACGGTTGGTTGGTGGTCACATGGGAGATTCTCTTAAAGGGGGAGCAGGATTAGATGGTTGATAGCCAAAAATGGAGCCAAATCCCTCCACTGCCTTGAAGCTATCCACTTGAATCAGTTTGAACTGCTTTTTCGTGTCCCGAGCGCTCCAACCCGTGTAGCGTTGTTTGGTCCTCTGGCGGGGCAGGGGGAGGAGGGGTCTGCCCTTGGTTCTCACTCCTAACTATGACTGGGTTCACCTGTCCCATCTTGCTCTCCACAGCCCCTGCCCTGAAACTTGGATTTGTACTTTGGGTGCTCCTCCAGGCTGAGTCTCAGCAGGAGACAGGCTACACACTCGAATGGGTTAATTTGAGAAGAGTTTAGGAAAGGAGACTGTTACAAAAATGGAGGTGGGGCTAGAGAAACCAGGGAGGATAATGCAGCCTCTCAGAACTAGTGATAATGGGACTCCATTACCACTTGGAGGGACTGAAGGTGCCAAGGGAGGGGGCAGTTACTAGGAGGGAGACAGAGCACAGAGACAGAGGCAGAGAAAGAGAGAGTTGGGTGACAGACCAGAACACAGATAGTTGAGCTGGGCCTGGAAAGAGCAGTGAGGGGGCAGCGCAGGTCTGTGGGTCAGGGAGCAGTGTGGTCATGGCCTTGGACATGAATGTGGAACGTGTGTCTAACGGGCAATTTCAATGTGTGAGGAAGATGCCTCTGCTTGAAAGTAAGCAGTGAAAGGGGTTTCTTCAAATCCATACCTCAGTTTGGTCCTGCAGCTGAAGGACTGAGGTCTACGGTTGTTTCTCTTCCCTCTTCCCGTGATGCCTCCTTCTCTGGAAGAAGGGGAAGGGGCCATTTCATCTGTCTCCAGCCTTATCTAAGGGCTTGCCTTGAATCGCTTCCCAGCAACCCAGCTCTCCCCTGGCTTTCCAAATCTTTGGGCAGATCCACCTGCCATCAGATCTGCCAGAGCCCAGGTGACAGACTTGGGGACCCTCTATGAGACCTCAGAGAGGCACCCCAGTCTTTCCCAATAGCCCCTTTCCCTCCCCCCAGGTGGGCCCCCAAATACTTGGTTTCTATAACTGTAATAATAGTCCTCCCTCTGAAAAACTTACCCACTATTTATGCCTAATTATCACGCGGCACAATAATGATATATATAACACTTAATGTGTCAGGTTAACTGTGTTCAAAGTCTTGTTCCATTACAACAGCAAACTTGCTTGCTATATCGTTAGTATTTAACCTCTCTGGGCCTCGGCTCCCACGTATGTAAAATGAGGGGTATTGATTAGATGAGTGCCTCGCCACCCAGCTCGTGCTCAGAACTACTGGTTGGCGGTTTAGAAATACAGAACCCTAACCCCTGCCCCCTGAGTTCTGACCTAGTAGATCAAATCTATATTTTTCTGTTTCCCAGGTGTTTTCTATGGTATCCAATTCAAGGACTGACATTTGGGAAACTCTGAAGCAGATAATCTCTGTGACCCTCTCCAAAACTCATTTATTCATTCATTGCTCATAGACTTCAGAGGGGATGCTAGCAGACATGAGGCTGGACAGAGGCAAGGGACAGATATGGCAGACTTCTAATCCACTCTAACAGAATTAGAATTCATCTCAGAGATGACGGGAAGGCTTTGAGGGGTCTCAAGCAGGAGTGACACAATCAGATCTATGTGTTAGAAACAGCAACTTTGTGCATTGTGAAAAATGGGCTGAAGGTGGGAGGCTGGGAAAAGGCTTTGGTCATAATCTGCCTGAGATGATGATGGTGACCTGGATCAGAATGGTGGCAGCAAGTGGACAGATTTGGGTGGCATTCAGAACGTGGGATGGACAGGACTCTGATTTCTTTCTTCCTTCACATCTGGGATGTGGGGATTATTGCCTTTTGGCTCTGCAAGGCTTTGCCCTTTCCTAAGCTAGAGAACTCTTCAACCACACACTCTCATTGTGTGGTTCTTGGTCAGCTCAATGACAAGCAGATGCCTCAGATTTTGACTCAAGAGCTGGTGACTCAGAGAAGCAGGGAGAGTGAGTGGAGCATCCATTCTAGAGGCTGCACAAGCTGCCACAACTTTCAGTTTCCAGAAGCAGTGTAACAGAGTGCCAGGGGGATGCCAGTGTCTGAGGCCCGTAGTGGTGGCTATGCCATCTGGTGCCCTGTGTTTACCTGCAATAACAGAGTTCTCACTGTACTGCTGTGTGGGCTTGATTTCAGCTAAAGACCTAACAGCATCTAGCTCTTTTGTTCCCACCTGCTTTACCCGCCTGGTTCTCTCATCTCCCCCGTGATTCTGTGAGCTATTATAGTATTTTCGATGAACTCCTTTTCTGCTTAAACTGCCCGAGTTGTTTGTTTCTTACATCCACGCTCCCCGCCTGGTACCCTAACTGTATCAGGAGCAGGGAGGGCAGGAGCAGCTGGGTACAGTCCTCAGCCACAGCGAACATATGCAGAGGAGTGGGCTGTGAGCAAGAGAGTCCCAGATGCTGCTGGTTGGCTTAGAGACTAAAAATACCTCGGCTCCTGATTTGCTCGCTCTCAACGCAGAAAGCTTGGATTGAGTTTTTCTTCACTATCCAGAGCTTTCTCTGGACTGCACAACTCCACTCAAAACCCGAGCGGTAGCATGGCCCTTGCATTTGCAAACTACTGGAAAACTATCATCCTGATTTCATTGTCTGCTCCCATCTTCTGGAAGGGAAGAGGCTTTAATGACACTCTCTGGGGGCTCTCCAAAATTAATGATATTCTCAGCATCACAAGGTTATTGGAAGGTAAATGAGACTGCTGATGAGAAATATCTACAGAAAAGGCTGAAGAAATCGGAGGCAATACTGATCGTGTTACCCCTATACAACTTCAGAAGTGACACATGGATGGATTGTTTCCTAAGTTCCATCACTTTCCCACCAATCTACCTGGTAATTTCCAAGGTGTTTGATTTTGTTTTCACACATATAGCAACTGCAGTAGCTACTGAAACACAAGGTTTCTAGATTTTTTATTGTAGTAAAATATACATCAAATAATTGACCATGTTAATCCTTATGTAGTGTAGTGTGTGTAGGTCAGTGACATTACGTGCATCCATTGTTGTGCAAGCATCCATCCACAGAACTGTTTCACCTCCCCAGTCTGAAATTCTCTACTTTTTAAACACAAACTCCCTATTCACCTTTCCTTCCAGCCCCTGGCAACCACCTTTCCACTCTGACTTCTTTAGGAACCTTATATAAGTGGACTGGGTTGTTTTACTTAGCCTAATGCCCTCAAGTTTCATGTTCTTGTAGCCTGTGCCAGGGTTGTTCTTACTCCATTTGCAATGCCTCTGAGAACAATGAGGTGGCAATCCTCCTGAGTCAGAGGAGGGGTGGGGCAAAAAGAGAATCAACACACACTTTTTCCACCTTTTTCTCTCCAAGTGCTGAAAACCTGCACTTTGTAGCCAGGCTTGCAAGTCCAGACCACGTTTTCGTTATCCAATTCCCCATTCAGTGGACACTTGGGTTGCTGTATCTTTTGCCCCCTGTGAATAATGCTATGATGAATATGGGTGTACGAATAAGTGTGTATTTATGACCTCTTCCCATCAAGCAATTAAATACATTTAGAAGATGGATATTTACACTCTAATTTATCTGTTTTGTAATTCTGAAGAATTATACAATAGGCTTTCTTTTTTTTAAATTATTTTTTAATGTTTATTTACTTTTGAGATTGAGAGTGAGTGAGACGGAGACCCAGCGGGGGTAGGGGCAGAGAGTGAGGGAGACACAGAATCTGAAGCAGGCCCCAGGTTCTAGGCTGTTAACCCAGAGCCTGACATGGGGCTCGAACTCATGAACCATGAGATCATGACCCGAGCCAAAGTTGGCCACTTAACTGACTGAGCCACTTGGGTGCCCCATATACAATAGGCTTTCTTAAACAGGGTTGCACCTGTATTCTTTACTGCTCCAAAATAGGAGGCAAAGAATATCTATGAGTGTCCATTTTACGTGGATGTGGAAAAGCCCCGTACAGTCTTCAAGCGAGGAGATCATCCTCTGAGGGTGAATACACACACAGATGTCAACACTCTTGAGTAATTCCCTCTGCTCTCCTGCCATGGTCAGAGAGAGTACCCTGAACCCCTGTCTTTTTAAAAGGGTCATCTCCTGGGGTGCCTGGGTGGCTTAGTCAGTTAAGCGTCTGGGTCTTGACTTCAGCTCAGGTCACCATCCCAGGGTCATGGGATCAAGCCCCATGGGATCAAGTTCCGCACTGAGTGTGGAACCTGCTTGGGATTCTCTCTCTCTCTCTCTCTCTCTCTCTCTCTCTGTTTCTCTCTCTACTCCTCTCTGCTTGTGCTCTATCTCTCTGTCTCTCAATGAATAAATAAATAAATAAATAAATAAAATTATAAAGAAAATAAAAGGATTGTCTCCTTCTTCACCCCTTCCTCAGATACCCTGACCTCCCCTCACTAGATCACGCTGATATGGGACTATGGCTCTCTCACCAATACCAGTGGCCAAGACTTCTGCACCTCTCTAAGGCTTTCAGCACTTCGAGAGAAATAATAAAGTATAAAAAGGATGTGTTTATTTTCTTTTTGCCCCACACCCCCTCTGACCCAGAGGACTGCCACCTTATTGTCCTCAGAGTCATTTGCAAATGGACTAGGATCTACATGACCAAAGAGGGGAGGATGAGAGAAGAAAAAATTATAGGAACTTGAAACAGGGCTCAGTTTTCATCTGTGAAATAGGTTAAGAAATCTAGAATTGGAACACTGGGTGTCTGCATTTCCTCCGGTGCTTCTCTAGCTGAAGTTTTCTGTAAGAGGAGAAAATGGGAAAATGTATCAAGCCCCAGTGTGAATTGGTTGTTATTCCTACTTAAACTTCACGATAACCCTGCAATACAGATCTCTATCCCCATTTTACAGCTGAAGACCCTGAAGCTCAGAGATACACAGAACGTTCCCAAGGTTTGGGTGTTTGGACATGAGCGAAGTCCCATGTGACTCCAATGCTGCTTTGCTCCTGACCCCCTTCCCCCCTCCCAGTCCCATGACGGCATTTCCTTTATTTGCTGTGCAATAGTTTTCAGAAGAGGGGCTGTGACAGTCTGTGGGTACATCAGAGTTTGACAGAGGCCAGTAAGGGACTCTCCTTCTAAGTTCTAGCCATGCCTCATTCTCTACCTCAGAGGTAGCTCTTGGGGGCACAGGAGAAAGTTCTAGATTTTCCTCATTCTCTGTCGGCTGGGTCCTTTGTTTCCTCGTTACCGTGGGCCAACAAAACCACCACCATCTTCTCCCCTAACACCCGTTAGTAACCATTTGCTTACCACTTTCAACAATAAAGAGGTACAAATAAAGGTTTACGTAGCACATCAAAAAGAACTTCCTGACTCTGAGGCTCTGGGACATATAGATGGGAAAGTCAAAAAGGCTCATGTGTCCCCCTTTCCAGGAAAGCTTTAAGGAAAAGGGCCACTCTGCCTGGCCTACTTGGGCCGGGTACAGTTCTGCCCGGAGGCAGGGGAGGCTCGCGATGACCTCCAGAGGGCCCTGGCAGCCTGGGAGGCAGGGGCCCACAGTAAGCTGCCTGCCGCTTGGCCGCAGATGTTCGCTGTCATAAATCACTCAGTGCATCTGTTTGCTGTGCCGCTTGTTTAAAGAGCGAGCCGTTTGCTAATTGAAAACTAAAAGATCCATCCGTGTCACTCACAGCCAGCATGAAATCCACTCAGCCATGCAAGACTGGGGTAAAAGTGGCAGCACAGCGCTACGGGGCCCTTGGGTTGGTGCTCCCCGTGGTGGTCATGTTGCTCCCCTTCTGCCTCCTGAGTGAGCGAGGCTATTCTCCCCACCGCAGAACAGCCAGGGGGTATCCATATTACAGTTTGTCTCATACTTCCTCATCTATTATCCTCAATGCTGCCCACAGAGAACGGTATTCGTAGCCCCAACTTAAAGATGGAGAAACTGAGGCTCAGAGATAGCAAACTACATAGCCAAAGTCACCCAACTGGTATGTGACAGAGGCAGGACACCAGTCTAGGTCCCCTGACTAGTCAGGAGAGGGGTGGCTATCCACTGGGCGGCTCTATCCCTGGACCAATAGAGGTGCTGAGCTGGAAGGCACCAAGTCCTTCCTTAAGTGGATTAAACCTTGGAAAGAATGGCCTAGGGGTAGACCAGGGGGAACACTGAGATTTCAACAATATCTGCAATGTCTCGTTGCTTTAAAAGCAAATATAGCAAAATGTGGGGATTCCTGATGGCTAGACTATCTCCCTATGAAGACTGTAAACGGATGGGGGCCAGACCAGATGCGCAAGGTAGTGCCAATGCCAAAGGCAGGGAGCAGGGGAGGAGGTACCATGCGCCCACTTATAGCCTCTCCCCTTCCCCAGTTACCTCCAGAGATGGTTGTATTTGAGAAACGTGCTGGTGTGCACCTCTCAGGTGGGGGACTGGCCCAGCCCTGGTTCTCTGTGGTGGAATCTGCAAGGGCACTCCAATTCATTGAGTCTCACTCAGTTCCTCCTAGAGCGATGTAGGTGGGTGTGTGTGTGTGGGGGGGGGGGGTTAGATGAGTGCGCAGGTCCTTCTGTGATCATGTGGGTCATTGGAGGCATACAGACTTAATCTTTGTGTGCCCAGAGTGGCTTGGCTCCAGCAGCAATGGACTCTATGCTATGCACAGTCAGTTCTGTACCCATGCTGTTCCTCCTGTGGTGTGCTGTGTGGCCTTCTCCCTGGCTGGAACGGGTATTGCTTCTTCAGTGCCAGTCCCCATGAAGTCTCCCTTGTTTGTGCTCCACGCACCTGGTTAAGCCACCGGTGCTGTAGTGCTATGCTATGTTACAGGTGTTTCCTAGAGGTCTCCACTGCACTGGCAGGATGTGACAACAGGGGCCAGGTTTGATTACTCTTGGAGACCCTGGAATCTGACACAGAGCCTGGCAAACGGAGGACAGTCAAACACTTAATTGCTGAAGACTCCACCTCTGTTTGTATTCAAGGGCAAGCGGAACCGGAGGCCCCCTTTTGAATTTCCTCTTCAGGTCAACTCCAAGCAGGCTTTCCCCTGAAAGGGTCAAGCAACAGAACTGACTACAGGGCTTCCAAGACCAGAGGTCTGTAAACGGAACCTGGACGGCTTCTCCTTACGCGACTCCCTGGATGGGCTGTGCCTCCTCCAACCTTTATCCTCTGACTTCTCAGAGGGAAATAAGCAGACACTGAAGATGCCTGGTCACCGGCGGCCCTGAATGTACAGGGTATCATTCACTTTGGGGGTATGGGGAGACCGCAATGGGCAGTCGATCGCGCAGTTCCCGCCTCAGCAACCACCTGCGCTAAAGCCAGGGCTGACTGCAACCTCTGCCGGCTCGCTGCTCACAGCAGGCTGGGTCGCACTGAGTCCGCACACCGGCGCGCAGAGTGGCGGGGCGGGGCCTGGCCCAGGGGCGGGGCCCAGGGGCGCCCCGTGGGCCAGGGCGGCCCCGCCCCCCGCCTCCCTCCCTCGCTCCGGTGCTCCCGCGCCGTGAAGCTGTCCAGTCTCAGTGCCGGAACCGGCCGCCTCCCGCGCGCACCGCGCCGCCTCCGCGCCTTGTCCCTGTGCTGCACGCCCGCCCGCGCCCGGCCCCGCCCCGCCCCGCCGCGGCCGGTCCACTGCTCCCCGCGGGCCGGAGCCGGCCAAGCGGCTGCCCGCCGGGGCTCTGAACGGCGCGGCGGGGCCGGGAGCCAGGGACCCGCCGAGGAGAGCGGCGGCCCGGACGGCTGCCGGAGGGGCGGCCGCGCTTGGATGCGGCGGGAGCCGGAAGCCTCGAGCAGCCGGCGCCGTCTCTGCCCCCGGGCGCCCTATGGCTTGAAGGTAAGCGCGCGCACGCTGGAGCGACGGGCGGCCGGGGGCCGAGGCGGGTCGCAGGGAGAGGAAGGGGGAGCTCGGAGGGCGGCGCGACTGGGACTAGAAGTTTGTCAGGCCACTCTGGCGCCGTCTGCCTGGGACCGACCCGACTGCGGGCAGGCTCTCCACCGACTCTCCATCGGGCTGCTAGCCC
Source organism: Felis catus (assembly GCF_018350175.1). Classification (NCBI taxonomy): domain Eukaryota; kingdom Metazoa; phylum Chordata; class Mammalia; order Carnivora; family Felidae; genus Felis; species Felis catus. The sequence goes on along the minus strand of NC_058377.1, from coordinate 11,502,070 downwards.
AGGGGGGACAGGAACACAGCGGCTGTCATCCCCTCTGACTCCCTCTCGGCATCCCTTGCACGGCCCGGGCGGGAATCCTCGCTCCGGTCATTAGCGGGCGGTGCGGGGGCAGCCTCCCGCGGAGCGCGGTGAGCCACCCTTGTGGAGCCGGAGCTTCGCAGGGCGGCCGGCTCCCGACGATCTCGGGACGGCACTTTCTGCCCCGCACCCAAGTCCGGGACCCCAGGGCGCGCGGCCAGAGTTTCTGACCTACAGGGAGAGAGAAGGGTTATTCTTGGCAAGTCTGGATTTGCGCGACCTGAGACTTTTCAGTTTCTAAGGACAGAAGCCAAGGCCGGTTCTGCCCCTCCTCTCCCACCACCGGTTGTGCCGCTGTCCTTGGTTCTGAATTTACGTTCTTCGCCATCTCTCCGTTTGAGATCCAGTCAAGGAGGGAGGCTGAGCTTTCAGAATCATCTCGACCTGGGAATGGGGGTGACGGTTGGGGCAGTAGTGGAGGGTGACTGTTCGACTCTGGCATGGACCAAGAACCTCGACAGAGCTGTGTGCGGAGACAAGAGGCAGCTCTAAGAGCCAGACAGAGCAGGTCCCCAACGCTGTCTGTGCGGGCAGCCTGTGAGTGGTTCCTCTTGAAGAGCAGAGGTAAGAGGGTGCGTGTGCGTCTACACAACAGGCTTCGCCATGGATGCAAGTCACAGCACCGCAGCTCCGTAGGGACAGGCCCTTGCTCTCAGCCACAGGGAAGCTGTTTGGGCGAGTGAAGTTTCCCCACCTGGCACCCCACTACTTTATGTGCTGGGGGCTCCCGAAGTTGGTGAGGTACAAGGCACTTTGTGGATCTCTCTCCAGTTCTTTCTGCAGATCCAATCATTTCTGGATTTTGACCAGGATGTAGACCTTTCAGATTAATCCTCACTCTTTCCCAGGAACTAGATGATCAGTGATTCTTAGCCTTCCCTCCCGCCCCCCACCATGCAAATATTCTGCTTATCCCTGATTCATCCTGCAGCATTAGGACCACTTGAAAAAGAAATCATTCTTCTCATGTTTCTCTCTGTTGGTGCTGTGTTTGATGAGGGTGGGCAGAGAGAGAGAGGCCTTGGTGAATGTGACCAATTGCAAGAGAACTAGTGGGCTGGTTTTCTGGGTCCCAGCCCCCTGCCTTTGACTTCTTTGCTTAGTGTTCAAGATTCCTGGCATATCTGAGGGGGGTGAGTGGAAAGGATGCCACCTCTGAAATCAGACATCGGGTAGGGAAGATATCTGAGAGGGTTACACATAGATCAGAGCCATGATAACCCCAGCCTTGGTCTCTTGGAGAACACTTTGAGTTCCTTCTACCTTCTTTGCACACCCTGGGGATGAAGGGTGCTTGGAAAATGGGAGATTCTGATTTGTTGTAGAGGTCTGGGGCAGCATTTCTCCAATGGTGGTTCTGTTTTAATGAACTCCCTGCCTCTGAATCACCTGGAAACCTAGTTAAAAATGGATTTTTTTTTGTTCTTCTCTGAAGGGCTGCTGAATGAGAATCTCAAGCTGAGACCCAAGAATGTATATTTTAACAATATTTCTGGGTGATTCACATGTACGCAGGTTAATAAATCATCTCTCGTAAAAGTTCATACTTCTTTGGCTAGAGGGAGCATGATTAGGTCTTTAATTGACCTCTCTGCCTTCTCCAGTTTATCATGTTAAATTCTTCATGGGTGACACTGCTGATGGAGGGTCCCATCCCCCAGATTCAATCCTTTTGCTGCAATAAAGGATGCAGCCCAATCTCCTCTCTGCCAAATCCTCCGGCAGATTTTTGGCCTCTAAAAATCACTGATATGGCTTTAGGTTGACCTGTGTAAATAGTAACTGCCCTCTTCTAAGGGCCAACTCATTATGTTGTTCTTACTCTCCCCTTCTGGAGGAATTATTGTCTTTCATTATGCATGTGCTGTGGTCTGCTAACCCAACTGCTCCTGAAATGCCAAGGAGTGATTAGTTCAGCTTAGTAGCACGTCATGTTCCCCAAGGCTGGTAGCCACTCGTGCCCTGCTGGCAGTGACATATTGGCTCTATTGATTTGGTTCTTGTGCTCTATAAGCTAGCAGGCTTGTAGGGGTGAATAAGGCCAGTAGAGATGCTTGTGGGCTAGTCCGTTTTCTACCTTCACCTGAAAGGTTGGATTATTTCTGTCTAGAACATGCAATGATGTAGGGGAATTTGAACTTGAGAGGAACCTTCTGTTCTTCCTCCTACCAGGGGAAACAAAGGGAGCTCATAATCTCATAAAAATTTTTTTTTGGCCTCATATTCACCTGGGATTGATGAAGCTAGACTGGTCTGAGGTCCCTGTTCTGTGGGTAAACATGTGTAAGGGGAAAGTCATGTGGACTTGGCCTGGAAAGAGCTGTCTTCGTCTTCCCTGCAAGTGAAAGTCAAATATTGGTGTCGAGGAAGTAGCATGGCTGTGAAAATAACACAGTTTTTGTGGGGTGGGGTGGGGTGGGGGTTAAGGATAATGAGACTTCCTTGAGCCAATGCTGCCCCTTCTACTGACTCATATTTTCTGACCTGCCAAATCCCATTTCTCCCTTCCTATGAATCTCCAGCAGTGAAGGTGTTTTAGCCACTGGTAAAGGAGGGGAGAATCAACACTGAGGTTTTATAATGTCAGAATCCCAAGCCATATCTCCCAGAGTCGGGTTGTCACAGTAACCTGAGATTTGAGGTCTTGAAAATATCTTAGCATGGCTGCCTACTCAGTCCGATTTCTGCAAGGACATAGTTACCAGGACTTTAAACCCTTAGGTTATTTGGGCTCCTCAGAGGTCATCCTGGCTGCTCTTGACCCCTAAACAGGGTAGCTTTTCTCTTAGTCCAGAAGTATGGTGGGCTGTCTCCAATTACCAAAGTGCTCCCAGAAGGAGTGGCATAAGCTTTCTAGTTCCAAGCCACCAGGACTGGGCTTGGTAACCAAACTTCTCCATTCTGCTAGGAGCCTTGCTTAGCAGGAAAGCATCCTGCATCTAGGAGATGCTTGGAAGCCACAGGCAGCAGGAGATGGCACAATGTGGTTCGGATCCTCAGTAGGTACCCTTTCGTGTATATAGCTTCTCTCTCAGCTGAATCCCAGCACCTCATTCCCCTCTCTCACCCCCAGTAGGGACTCTCATGACCCTGAGAAGACTCCAAGATTTGGCTCTGGGGTTCTGTACAAGCTCCAGCATCTCCAGCTCTCCAGGATACTACATGGAACCACCAAGGGTTTGCAGTTTGCTGATTTGCCAGCTCTGGGTGGTATTATCTGCAGCCTTTTAAATTACTCTAATAGTGCTAGAATCCAACATGAATACATCCCTGCCTCTCAACTGTCCCTACCACCATTGTCATTGAAGATTTCTTTCTTATTTTTTTTAAACAATAGAATCATATTATTTAAATGCATAGGTGTGGAAAATAGCTTGATTATAGTGTCAGTGCATGTGGGTGGAGGAGTAAAACTACAAGATTCACCACTTGGTTTGTTCCCATTTGGGTCCAAAGAAAGGAGCACAACTTGCCCTTCTGGACTGTACATTTCCCCTCTTCTTGTCCTTTTCACCTCAATCTGATAAATGGGTTAAACCAACACCCTTGGCAGCTGGGATGCCCCCTGGGAGGGTGCAGCCTCCTCTCTGCCTAGGAGACATGGGAATGTTTCTCTGCAGAGGAGCAGAGGCTCTTGCTGGCTCTGGCTCCAGTATACAGGGAGGAGCCAGAGATGACGCACTGGGACCTGGGGACTCCCCCCTCCCCTGGGTGGAAGAGGCCATGGTGCTGCAATGTCCCAAATTCAGAGACCTGGAGGCTGCAGGGGCATCTGAGAGAGTGTGGAGAGGTGTACAGGGATGGGAACCGAGAAGAAGTAAACTCTTCGGGGACCCCCAGAAAAGGCTGATGTTAAATACGTATGTATTAGACATCAGCTTAGTGTGGTTTGCCCAATTTGTTGTAATCTCATGGCACCTGCAGGGGTTTTCATGTTTTCCAGGAGGAGACAGGGGAATTCTTTGCTGTCTACAGTGATGGGTAGGGGAAGGGGGGAGGACCCCTGGCTTTCCCTGGAGCTCTCTGAGTGATGTCAGTCTGCTCCTAGACAGAGAATGATAAGTGAATCCAGGCAGACTCAGCCCCCAGGGGTCCATCAATAGGCCCATAGCCAGCCTGGGCAGACAGGCCTTCCAGGGCGCTGTAGGTCGGCACAGAACAGCAGCCACAGCCCCAAGGACACGCCCCTGCAGATGTCTGGGAGTCAGAATGAGTCCTGGGGCCCATCCATTTGTCACCAGGCTCCTTCAAAACGTGCCTGCCCTTCTCATTTCCACCCCTGCCTTGTTGTCATTGTTTGGATTCTAAGTGGCTCAGCAGGGGAAAGGCATTAGAAATGAAATTATTTTTGTTACACGCTGTATAATTGCCTTCTCTCCTTCCTGTTACCCCAGGCAGCAGCATCACTAGCAATTCCCCGGGAACCCTTGGTCTGGGAAAGTGGCTTACTCACAAGCGTCCTTAAAAGGGCTGCTTTTGACCAGTGGTCCTGCTCGCCAATCCCTCCGTTGCTGGCCCCATCAGCCTAATGGCTAACGTTTATTGTGCACTTGCTGTGTGCAAGGTACTGTGCTGAGCATTTGACATGTGTCTTTTATTTCTTCTCTTCATCTTGCAACAACTCTGGCCACTGTTATGATCCCCCTTTTTACGGAGGAAGAAGCGTGGGCTTAGAGAGATAAGTTGCTTGCACAAGATCACAGGGCTAATAATGTGCAGGGTGGAGATTCAAGGCCAGACTGTTTGATGCTAAAGTAATCGCCCTCTCTGACCTATGGTCATCGGCATACAGAATAAGGAAGGGAAAATAGGTCTAAGAAGGCACTTTCTTTGATAAACTGAAGTGACAGCAAGCTTTGCATTGGAGACCAGGAAAAGAGGAGGTTGCAGAGGGAGAAGAGTGGATGGAATAAGTTCTTGGGATTTTTAAAGTTGAGGACTGTCCAAGAAGTTGTTCTATGCCTGGGTCTCACTCCTTTGGGTCAGGTACACTGGGAATGAATCTCAGCAAGCAATGGGAGCAGAGGAGAGGGGGCAGGAGCAGAAAAAGGGAGAGACACCAGAGCCTACTCACTCAAGGGAGGGCAGGAGAAGGTGTGGACGCATGGAAGGCCTGGCTTCCCTGGAGAAGCTAGGCTGAAACTGGGATGCCATCATTGCTCATCTGTTTGAGGCGCACCAAACTGTTGCCAGAGGATACAACTCAGGCTGCTGCCTCCCTTTGGCCTTTGGTGTTGTTTTCTCACCATATGGGATGAAAACTTGTCACATCTCCAAGACTAAGCTTGAGTTTAGGGCGAGTGGGGAGGAGTGGGATGGCCTGGGGTCCTACACAGACGCGGGATTAACTCATGAGCGCTGTCATAAGGACTAACTGCTCGGTGCTCTTCTGCTGGACAGAGGCCGAAGAGGCCTGGGTGTTCCTGGGCAGGGCAGTTAGTCTGCACATTGGTTTCTTCCCCGACAAAACAAAGGAACTTTTACATGCTGCCTGCTACCTTGGAATTCCTAAGATTCACTTAGAGTTCACTTCCTAAGATTCACTTCCTAAGAGTTCACTAAGAGCACTCCAGGCTCTACTGAAATGACCAGATAATGGGGATCACCTCCCAATAAGCTAGAAGACTTCTAGCCTGTGTAGGTGAACCTCACCATGAATTTTATGAATGCCGCTTAGCATTTGGTCCCTTACTTAAGCCCTTAAAACACAACATGGTTAAGCCTGTGGGCTCCGGAGCGAGATTGCCAGAATTTGGATTCCGACTGCAATACTTACTAGCTGTGTTACCTTAGGCAAGTTGGCTGACTGCTGTCAGCTGGGGTTCTCATCTGTACGTGGGGATGTTCATGCTGAGATGGTTGCGTTGCTGTGATTACTTATGGCAGTAGATATAAGACACTGGGAAGAGTCCCTGGCAAAAGTAAGCACAGCGCTCCATAAACGTTAATTGTAATAAGTGTTATTGTAATCATTAAGGAACTGGAAGGGGAGAGTGGCACCTGGTGGCTCAGTTGATGCAGCCTCCAACTTCCGTTCAGGTCATGATCTTGCAGTTCATGGGTTCAAACCCCACATCAGGCTCTGTGCTGACAGCTCAGAGCCTGGACCCTGCTTCAGATTCTGTGTCTCCCTCTCTCTTTGCCCTTCCCCACTCATGCCCCCCCGACCCTCTCAAAAATAAAATAAACATTAAAAGAAGTTTTTTAAATAAGAAAATTAAAAATTAAAAAAAGGAACTGGGGGGGGGGCATTTTCAGCTGCTTTCCTTTTGCACTCACTGAGCACCTGGTTTTACATCTCCGAAATTAAGCATATTTCTAAAGCTTTCACAAAATTCAAGCCTATGTTTCTTTCTTACACTCTCCACTTACCTGCCCCACAATCACTGGCTCTCCCCTGCCAGAAGTTTTTACTCATCTTGAGCAAGAGGAGCTATACTCACTGGTCCATATGTTATGCTGCACTCGCCACAAGTGCAGCTGTCACCTGTCTTCAGACAACACTGTTACAATACCACTGACCATATTGCCTGTGCTGTACCCTTTGTCCCCACAACTGATTTGTTCCATTACTGGAAGCCTGTGCCTCCCACTCCCCTTCACCCATTCTGCCCATCCCTCCACCCACCTCCCCTCTGGCACCCATCAGTTTATACTTGGTTGGAGCCTTCTTGATTGGTACTGTGACGTTGGATGGTGCACTCTGGCAAAGGCCACTTATTATAGAAAATCAAAAATAAGGAGAAAATACTGGTGCACAAGAACACGGAGACTTTTCTTTCTTCTACCCTTGGTTGAGAAGCCCAAAGAACCTCACATTGAGATCCTCAAAGCTACCACAAATACATGGTGTCCATCTTTTGGGGGTCATTAATGGCAGAGGCAAATGTCACCCACGTTTTGGATGAAGGATGGTCCTGCCTGAGAAAGGGATGTAACTCAATAGCTTCTGGCCCTAGGACTCTCTGATCCTGAAAGTTACTCCCTTTCTTTGGCTCTTTTCCTTTTCTGTGAATCCTTCACAGGAGAGGAGTCTTTCCTAATTGATGCATCTATTTCTGGCCAATTAAAAAGGCTTACTATTTAGGGCAGGTAGAGGATTTCAAGGACATCATGGGTGTTCCACTCCCTGGCCATCTTCCTCAGGTCATGGAGTCATTCCTTCTTGGACTCTGAGCTTCCTCAGCTCTTATGTTCATTTATGGCAGGAACAATATGAGAATTGTATTGACAAGCAGGAACTAGCATCTGGGGTCCCAAGCAGAGGATGTCAGGACCCCTAAAGAAACAATGATATTTCCATACACGTCTTTCCTTGGGGAGTGTATATAACTGAAGGCCTGGATTGCTCTGGATGACTGATGGCACAAAGTCTGCCTTCTGGACAGTCTTCTTTGGTGAGCTAGAGGGAGGTGGTAGGAGGTGATGAATGCTTTCCATAGATTTGTGCGGTCCTCCATACATTCTGGATCCTTCCTTAGTTACATTCCATGGTGGTCAACCTCCAAGATGACCCTCAATACTCCCTGTTTTCTGGTATTCATGTTCTTATGTAATCTCCGTCTACATTAAATAGGGAAGACCTGTATACCAATAGGATAATGCCTAAATGGCAGATTGTGACTTCTGAGAATATGTCATAATAGGTATTATGACTTCTACCTTATTCTTTCTTGGATCACTCATCCTGGGGAAAACTATCTGCCATGTCATGAGGACACTCCAGTAGCCCTATGGAATGTTCTGCATGGCAAGGACCTGAGGTCTCCTACCAAGAGCCATGTGAATGAGCCATCTTGGAAGTAGATCTTTTCTCCCCAGATAAGCCTTCAAATAACTGTGGCCACTTCCAAGGTCTTAATTGCAACCTTCTGAGAGATCTGAGCCAGAACCACTGAACAGAGCTGCCTGAATTCCTGACCCACAGAAACTCATTCAGATAATCAGTTTTTGTTGTGTTAGGTTGCCAAGTTTGGGGATGATTTATTATATAATAGTAGAAAGCTAATAACACACAATGAAATTATTCTCTGTGAAGTTATTCACAATTTTCTTCCGCAGTGACTCAGGAGTCCCTTCACTATCCACGTATAAGATGAATTCTTGTATGGGAATCAAACGGCCTCTAGTGACCTTCAAGGAGCACCTCTGGTTTTGTTCTGAGATTTCAAAGCCCTCGTGGTTCACACAATACAGTCATGGGCCTCTCAGCCCTCGTCTTACCAGACCAAGCTGTCGATTTCTGTTTTGTCTTCCTGTACTCACTCTTTCCTGAATGTCTTCTGCTGTGGCTGCCATTCCACATGGATTTCAACTTTTCATTCTGTCACTGAACCAAAATTACTGAGCACCTACTGTGTACTAGGCACTCATCTTGGTTGCAAATACATTAATGAAAAAAAAAATGAAAAAAGATCCCTGCACTCCTGGAGCTTATATTCTAGTGTGAGGAGAAAAATGATACACACTAAATATAAAAAATAAATGAGTGAGTGTGTTAGAAGGCAATAAGTACTTGAGAAAAGAAAAATAAATTGATTAGGGCTCTGGTATATGGCGTGTTAAGGGTCTGGAGGAGAGGGAAGTTTGCATGGCCAAATAGGGTGATCAGGATGGATGTCACGGTGAATGTCATACTTGAGGGAAGACTTAAAGAATGTGGGGGAGTGCATTTTGCAGACACCAGAGGGACGAGCATTCAAGGCAGGGATTCATACAGTCTGCGTACATTTTAAAGCCCTTTTAATAGTTGTCTTGTCCCCTATGGAGCAATGGTAATACTTTGCATTTGGAACTCCTTTTTAATTTTCAAAGCCCATGAGGCAATAGTAATCTCTTGTATTTGTAAATCACTTTCTCACACCCTATCCCTACTGATCCTTACAACAAGCTACTGAAGTAGCTGTTACAATCTCAATTTTGTAGATGTGGCCCCTGAGGCTCAGAGAGGCTAAGCAAAACGTACTCAGGTTCACAGAGTTAGGAAATACTGGAGTTACTGCCTTTGGAAAACTCTTGTGCTCTGTTCTTATGTTGCTGTCCGAATGCTTAATGCTAATCGTTCCATTGTGCATTTCTTTTTTTAATTTCTTTTTATTATTTATTTTTTGAGGGACAGAGAGAGACAAAGCATGAGCAGGGGAGGGGCAGAGAGAGAGGGAGACACAATCCGAAGCAGGCTCCAGGCCCTGAGCTGTCAGCACAGAGCCCAACTCGGGGTTCGAACTCATGAACCGTGAAATGATGACCTGAGCTGAAGTCATAGGCTCAACTGACTGAGCCACCCAGGCGCCCCTTGATTGTGCATTTCTTGTCTTCCCCACTAGCCTGAGAGCTCCTTGAAGCAGGGTCTGCCTCCTGCTTCTCCAGAACCTGTTATAACCCAAAGGGATGCTGAGCCCTTGGTAGCCACTTACTTAAATCGTGGTATGAGTGAGAGGGTGAGAGATGGCCTACTTCCAGGGCCGCACTTACTGGGAGCCCAGCAAGAGTGTCTGGCAGTGTTAACGGGTCAGCAAGATGCTTCACACCTTCTCTCTTTCGTCCTCAACCTGCATTCTCTGATTACCTTCAGCCATGAGTACTTTATGCTCTGGCTGGAAATTGTTCAGAGTTGTTGAGGGGCACGGAAGTAGGGGGTTATTGACTGGTCAGAACCTGCTTCAGTCAGACACACACACAGAGAAAAAGGTACTGGGCGAGCTGTCAAGGAAACATGACACATATGTTGGTCCAGGTCTGCCCAGAGACCTGAAGACAAGTGGGATGGAATAGTTGTTGAGCTCTGTCTTTGGAGCTCTGGACGGTTTGCTTTGACGCTGAGATTTCGAGTTTGGGGACAGGGTTGGTCCTTAGTTTAATTACCTGAGACCCTTCAAAAGCAGTAATGGTTTGAACACACATTTCCCCAATTCACGTGTAAAACATGAGATACCCACCGCCTGCCCGTGTAGCTATTCAGGATAATGAAGTGATTCAGAGGATAAACTTCGAAACCAGAATGATACAGGCTCAGATCTGTGTTCTGCTGGTAACCAACTTTGTGACCTCAATCAAGTTACTATAACCCCTTTGAGATTCAGGTTTTTCTTCCATGAAATAGGGGTGACTATGGCACTTCATAGGGTTTGTGGGAAGTAAATAAATCACGCATATAAAGTGCTTAGCCTGGTACCTGACACATGGTAAGCTCTCAATAAACTTTCACTTCATTCTCATTATAATAAGTAGGAGGCATTGAAGTGTCCACAGGATCCTTTCCAGTCCTTGCTCCAGATTTCATCTTCTCTCTTCTGGAAGGAAGAAGGACATCATTGCAAGAAATCAGACAAGCTGGGACCTGACTCCTGGAATGTTATTTTTGGAAGAACCCTCAGTATCATGTAACAAGGGAGAATGGCACAGAGCCCCAGGGCCCCTTCGGTCACACTCTGTGGTCACGGACTTCAAGTTAGAGCATGCAGTAGTCAAGGAACCCAAAGAAACTATGGCTAAAGAGCTGGAGTTTGAGCTGAGGACAGTACAGGGTGATGCCAGAGGCATTGCAGAGACCAGACTGTGAACTCTGAAGCCTCGTGAAGACTCTGTCCTGAGGGGATGAAGAAGCCATTGTGAAATGTTGCCTTTAAGCTGGAGAATAACACAATTGATTCATTTACATTAAAAAAAAAAAATCGGAGGTTGCATCCCGCCCCCTCCCCCTGCCGCTGATGCTACAGAAGCAAGATTGAAAGAAGGGTAACTGGGGTGCCTGGGTGGCTCAGTCAGCTCAGGTTATGACCTCACAGTTTGTGAGTTTGAGCCCTGCATCAAGCCCTGCTTGGGATTCTCTGTTTCTCTGCCCCTCCCCTACTTGTGCGCATGCGTGTGCGCTCGCGCTCGCTCTCTCTCTCTCTCTCTCTCTCTCTCTCTCTCAAAATAAATAAAATAAAAAAGAAGAAACAAAGAAAGAAATGAAGAAACAAAGAAAGAAAGGTAACTACCAGAGTTTTTGGCTGTCCAGGACAGCAGTGCTGAAAGCCAAGGTGGGGCAGTGGAGACAAAGACAGGAGTGGTTTGCAAAGTTATTTAAATTTTAACAGAACTTGGTGATTATGGAGCATGAGGGGAAGGGAGTAGCCAAGGATGATTTAAAGACAATGAAGCAAGGCAGTTAAGGATATTGGTAAAATGTCTGAATATTGGGACAGAAATCTGAGCCAGGTGGAAAAGGAAGTGCAGACTGGAGGTGGATATGGGGGGGGGGGGGGAGGGGCAGGAGGGATTAGAATCAGCGAACTGGTGGTGTTGATGAGGTCAGAGAACTGGCATAGTTGGAGGAATTGAGTGCACGAGCTGGGTCACAGAGGGAGCTAACTCAGTTTCTGATTAGAAAGAGGAACAGAGCAGTCCTGGGTGAGGAGAAAGACCAGGATGCAATCAGGGGAACGGGTGATTGAAGTGGTGGGTGTACTTGGGGATGCGGGCATCACGGAGCTGAGAGGCCAAGGTGCCAGAAGCTGATTCTACCCAGGTTAATGTCAGGACTGGGGCTGGAGTGCGGGATGGGGAGCTAGGTGCCAGAGCCTTCGTGAAGTAGGGAAGGGGCCAGAATTCCATCCATCCATGGATGGCCCTGACAGAGACAGGTGGAGGGGTTATAGGTGGCTGGCATGTACCTTAAAGGAGCAGGGTCTTCACAGCAGGGCAGAGGGGGGCTAAGGAGACAGGGAGGGGCCATGCTCTCCGTGGAGGCTGACACAGAACCACCTTTCCCGTATCATCACACTGGTATTCTCTTCTGTTACCTCACTAGTTCTGAACTCACTAGATGACATTCCTCTCCTCATCTTCAGAGAATGGAAGAGAAAGAGGAGAAGAAAGGAGAACAGAGGGTGGCGAGTAGGTGTTAAGCTGTGGATAAGAGATGAAAAAGGTGGCGGTTAGGAGGAAGAGAAAAGAAAATGGATCTGTTGACATCTGTTCCTCTGTGCTCACTATACCCTATCCAGCCTTTGAATATGTTTTCTCTGCCTGAATGCTCCAGCCTTTGACCTTAAACACTAACTGCTCGTCAATCTTTAAAACTGAGTGCAGGCATCACTTCTTCCAGGGAGCCTTCCATGGTTTCCCCCCTAGAGTGTCCCATCAGCCTGAGCTAGGGACCCCTCTATATTTCATAGCAGGAAGTGTAAGGTTTATTACACCATATTGTAATGTTTATAATTGTCTGTTTACTGATCTGTTTCCCCGTTAGATGGTAAATTCCTTGAAGGGGGCAGCGAAGTCCTTACCTCTCCAGGCTTAGGTACCAGCCCATTGAACATAGTGGGACTGTGATCAGGGGAATCTCCTGCCCCTCCACCTACACACAGTAATAAGGCAGGAGACACACCGTCTGCTCATCCTTGAAATCCCCTGTATTATTAACTCAGGCTAGACAGTTTCTCCAGCAATTGACATGGACTGGAGAGATCCCAGCATGCCAAGGCTGTAAATGTAAAGGACATTAGGGACCCAGACTAACTCTTGGTGTGTGGAGGAGAAAACTGTGCCCAGAGAGGTAAGCAGTGCAATCAGAGTCTGATGGTTGCTTAGCAGCAGACCAAACCAGACCCCGGGTCTGCCAATGACCCAGCCGATTGCCTGCCATAGCAAGCCGGTGCCCTGCGCCGTGCCCAATAGCCAGAGATGATGTCTTCTGCTTTTCGTCCCTTGTCCTTTCCTCTCATTTCTGGGTCCCAAATGGCTGATTTGGTGGCCCTTAGTACTCAGCTGTACTCCATTGCCTGAGAAAAACAGATAAAAGAATTGTAAAGCGGGACTGAGTTGGTACTTATATATTTTGAGGGACTCACAGCTTTGAGGGATGGGGCTGCAGATCCATTAATGTTCCCGTTTCTCATGGAGAAGCAGATTGTAGGCAGGTGGGTTCTCAGTGTATCAAATGACATGCAAAAGCTTTTTGAATGCTATGTTATTGTCATTAAAAATAACAGAATAGGGTGCACGGATGGCTCCTTTGTCATCAGCCAGATCTTAGACTGGGCAGCAAGGAGGGGCTGGAGAAGGGGTAGTGTCCATGCTCCGCACTGAGCAGGTGCTTGGCAGGTGGTAAGCCGTCAGGAAATACAGGTTGCATGTGTGGATGCACGCATGCATGAACGAACGAATACTGTCCTCTTGCAGAGCAAGCTGAGATTTGCTCACATCACATCCCGCAGGAACTGGAGGAAAACCAGGCGGACAGCCTGGAGAAGCCAAATGTCCACAGCTCTTCTTTCTAAGCACTTTTGCTTGGCTCCCAAATGTGATAAGAAACGCGTGTGGTGGATGATGGCTGTAAGCCTGTGCGGGTTCCCTGAGCCCCAGGGCATGGAGAAGGTCTCCAGAGGGTGGTGGAAGGTGGGGAGAGAGCTCACAGCCGTGTGCCTTAAACATCATGGAGCCCAGGGGGGCCTGAAGCATGCATTCATTTCCTCAGTAACAAAGTACCACAAACTGGGTGTCCCAAACAACAGAGATTTATTCTTTCGTAGTCCTGGAGCCTGGAAGTCCCAGATCAAGATGCCGGCAGGGCCATGCTCCCTGTGAAGGCTCTTGGCTCTTCCTGGCCTCTTCCAGCTTCTAGTATTCCTGGTGTTTTGGCTTGTGGAAGCAGAATTCCAATCCCTTCCTCTTGTCTTCACATCATCCTTGTCTCCCTGTGTCTCTCTGTGTCCTTGCCTCTTCTTGTAAGGACACAAGCTTTTGGATTTAGGGCCCCCCTATTCTGATATAATTCCATCGAGATCCTTAATTAGTTACCTTTGCGAAGACCCTGTTTCCAAATTAGGTCAGATTCTGGAGCGCTGGGTGGGTGTGGATTTGGGGGGACACTGTCCAGCTTGCTATGGGGAGCCTCCTGACCCGTGGGTCCATGGAGACATTCTTTGCCTCTTCTAGACCAAGACCATTTCCCTTCCAGTCACCTGCTGTTGGAACAGCTGCCTAACTGAAGCCTCATCTCCTGAGTTAGAAGGCAAGTAAGGACAAGAAAGAAAGCAATTAGTATGACTGGGATTTCAGGATTAAGTGGGATTCGCTGGCCTCCTGGCACCATGGGTAGTAAGGGGGAAGGTAAGGGGAGTTTGGAGGAAGAGAAGGGAGGAAGGGGGCCGCTTCAGGGTTCTAGAAAGGGGAGCCCTGCAGCCTTGGACTCAGGCCACAGAAGGAGGTGGCTGGGTGGGAATACAAGGTGCCTCATATAGGGGCACCTGGGTGGCTCAGTCAGTTAAGCATCTGACTCTTAATTTCAGCTCAGGTCATGATCCCAGAGTTGTGAGATTGAACCCCATGTTGGGGCTGCGCTGGGTATGAAGCCTGCTTAAGATTCTTTCTCTCTGTCCCTCTGTCCCTCTCTCTTGTTTGTGCCCTCTCTAAAAAAAGAAAAAATAAATAATAAAATGAATAAAATAAAATAAGATAGAAACAACAAAGTGCCATGTATGGTCGTAAGGAGCTCAGGGATTTGGAGTTGTTCACTCAACATTCGTCCCTCGAGCATTTATTAAATGCCTCCTATGTGCTAATGCTCTCATTTCACAAGTGAGAATACAGAGACTCCAGGAGGCCAAGTACTTTCTTCAAGGTTTCTTCGAGGCAGAGCAGGACCGAAATCCAAGTCTTCTCTCGCTCAGTGTACCTCCCACAAAATGGTGTTCTTTAGTCATTACATTCCGTTCGCTATGGGGGTCCCATGTGAGTAGGAATAAAGTCAGCATCCTGTGTCTGGCCAGGACATCACCATGCACAGGGTGTGTCCCCAGAAGCTTCTTGATGGGTGGAGAGGGAGCCCCTGAGTCCAGCTTTGCTGGGGGTGGAGGGAGGGAGGGAGCTCCCTGCAGAGAAGGAGAAGAGCTGGGGTCTCACAGAGCCTAGTGGAGACCTGCTCTGCATTACAAGCCAGAGCATCCCAGGGAACCCCATCACTGGATTTGCCCAGCTGGCCAGACCTTAAGGACATGGAGATGATAATGGTGCTAGGGAACTTTCTGAGCCCTTCGTAAAGATTACAGGTCTGCAAATATGGAACCTGAAGCCTTGCAGATTCACCTTCTTGTGGGGAACTCACCTTCCTTCCATAGAAGCCAGTGTGACAACGTCAGGAACTGCTTTACCATCTTCCAGTGGGACTGAGACACCTGAGCCTGCCCTTCTGGGCTTTCCAGTGTGGGTGTTGGTCTGTAATGATCTGATCCCCACTAGTCGCTCAGCAATTATGTAAGCCCTGAGAGAAAAGTGAACCCCTGCACTGTGACAGGTTGGGGTGGGGGTCAGGGAAGGAAGTACAGAGGATTTCCAAGGATCTTCTCTCAGCCTCGCTTTGGAACTCAATGTAGGGTTTGGCTTGGGGCCTGCTCCAGCTCCTTGGGCGCCTCGCATGCCAGTGCCTCCCAGCTTGTCTGGCTTTTGTCCGCCCTCCAGGGCATGTCTGTCTCCATGGTGATGTCATAGCCCCAGGAGTCCATGGTCCTGGTGGGGGAGAGGGGACAAGGGGAAGGACAGGAACACACGTGGCCCGCCACACATGCCTCTTCTGAGAAGCAGAGCTCTGAAAGGCTGGGGAGAGTGCTCCCACCAAAGGCTGGCAGTGAGGAGGGGCCAGGGATGCAGGTCCCTAGACATTCTTTCGTTTGGAGAAGGAGCCAGGAGCTCTGACCTTGGAATATCTGTCTTCAGGGGGCTACTGGAGGCTGGCAGCTTGGGTGTCTCCTTAGGTGAAAACCACAGACAGCCCAGCTCGGGGCAGAGCCCAGGTACTCCATGGCCTGGAAAATCCCACCCAGATGGATGTCCCCTCAGTGCTTTCCTTCCTGTTTCATTAGACAGCAGACAGAGGACCTCTCTCCTCCCACTCAGGTGGTGGGAGATCTGACTCAGCCTTGGGGGGTAGGGTGGGGGGGAGGCACCAGTGCCAGCTGGGTGTGGCAGGGTTCTCAGCAAATAGCACCAGCTGCTTCAGATGAGCCGGAATAATGGTCTGTCTTTGCACGCTCACAGTTGAGAGGATCTCTCTCCTCCGTTGGGATAGTCTATCACAACAATCCTGAATGAAGATGGTTAGTTTGAGCTGCCTGCGAGCAGAGTCTTTGAGTGTCGGTCCACCAGATACAGAGACCCAGGAAGACCAAGTAGAATGGACACAAAAAAGCCAAGAAATAAAAGGCTGAGCCAGAATCCCATGTACTTTTGCCAGACCATGGCAACTGCTCCTTGGGCTTCTTGGAGATTTGGCTACCTGACAATTTTCTGGGCTTTTTTTTTTTTTTCTTCCCCTTATTAAACTAGACCCACACAGGCCTTTAGAGGGGCCGAGAGAGTCAGGAGTCCTAAGTTCTAGTCTCAGTACCATCACTCTGTGAAGGAAAGACATTATTTTGCCATTTGTTACAACAGTAAAGAAGACTTCGTTCATGACTGTTGTGATAGACTATCCCAGTGGGGAAGAGAGATCTGTCTCGTCTCTGAGGGTGCAAAGACAGCTGGGGGTTTATAACCCATGAGCAGGATGAGGGGTCAGTAGATGGAAAATTACAAGAGGAGACATCAAGTATGGGGGGGGTTCTTGTTAAATCCACTTAATGGGATTCTTGCTGAGGGCAAACCACAGGATCAGGTGTCAAGGGTGGGTGATTCTTTATGACTCCGCAGAATTCCTCCTCAAACTGGGCAAGGCAGGTCCAAGACAGGCCCCAGGACGAGGTCATGACCTGAGGCCGAGATCTAGAGTCAGATGCTTAATCAACTGAGCCACCCAGGTGCCCCTAACCCAACCCCGTATTCTAGAGATAGGAGCCAGAGGGCGGGAGAAGTCACTTATCCCTAGGCCTCCCATTAGGCTTGACCAAACTGTAGTCTGGCTCCTGTGAGTCCTTCTTTCAAGCCTCAGGTCATGATCTCGTGGTTCTTGAGTTCGAGCCCTGCGTCGGGTTCTGAGCTGACAGTGCAGAGCCTGCTTGGGATCCTCTGTCTCCCTGTCTCTCTGCGCCTCCCCCATGCTCTCTCTGTCTCCCTCTCTCAAAATAAATAAATAAACTTAAAAAAATATATGGGGTTGCGTTGGATGAAACCCCTTCTAGTGTGGACAGACCATGACTACCAACTGCCTGTCTAATCTAACTCCTTCGCTCAGAACTTCTTTTGACAGTCACACGGGTTGCTTTCAAACACTTTACAATGAGACGTGTTCTTGTCTACAGCAGTAATCCATTTACTCAAGTGAATAATACCTACCATTTAAAACTACTGGCAACACCTAGGGCCTCACATGTATCATCTTTAATGCTTGTGACAGCCATAAAAGGCAGGAATTATTTATTATTCGCATTTTACAGACGAGAAAACTGAGGATCAGAGAGCTTAGGTAAATGCACGCAGGGCCACACAGGTGGTAAGAACGGAAGCTGGTATTTGAGCCCAGATGTGTCTGGTAAAACTACCCCCTCGCTGCCTCTGAGCCTCGTGAAACTCTCCTCCAGGCCGGATTTACCTTCTTCCCTTTCATCACAGGTGTTAGGAGACAAAGTTCAACTGAGTATAAAGATCTTACAGGCTTCATTCAGCGATTCATGAATGGGGCAGCGTCCCATCCAGCAGACAAAAGGGGCTTTAAGGAGCTGTACAAAAATGAAAGACTTCTATAGGCGGAGGGGGCTAGACAAGGACGTTCTACTAGCAAAGAGCAGATCGGTTGTGGCAAGGTCACTTGCCTGTAGGGATGGCAAGGGTCTATCGGGCCGATACCTCGCTAGTGCTAATGAGGTGGTACCTGATTGAGCGCTTTCAGAGTCTATTTCTGGGAGAAGCCAAAACTGTAGTTGAGTCTAGATTTTATGACATGGGGCTTAGCATAAGTGACTCTTTTGGGACCTATTGTCTTTTAACACAGTGCATACCACAGTGTGTGCTGATGACTTCCTCTTTTTCTCCTCCCACCCCACCCCATCCCTGTCCCCAGCATGAGAGGTCAATTAGGGCATCTTCCTGTCTGAGGTGGTTAAGTACACAGGAGACCCTGGACATCTGTGGAGTGAATGTACGAATGAAGGAATACGTATATGCCAAAAATTTGGCACTTGGGAAAATTGGAGACTCTATATATGGTCTCCTGTGCTATGTACAATAATGGGCTTTCAGTTAATGCTAATTCAGATGGACATACACACACACACATACAGATCATCAGTGCTTGTTTGTGGGTGGTGTAAAACACAACACAGGTTGTGATGGACCAGCACTTTTTTTTTTTTTTTTTTTTTTGCAGATCATAACTTATACATGTCCTTTCAAATTAGTGCGTTAATTTGGCTGGCACTTTTGAAGGGAACCGTAAAGCTGCATGCCAGCGCAAGGGTGATCCCTGTGGCATCTCCATCAAAACCCATAAAGGGCCGTGTTTCCATATTAATGAACACCGAGAAGCAGTAAACACAACCTTTTCCTCGTTTGTTTTTTTTTTTTTCTGGTGATATTCGGAGGCCTACACCTGGCATTCTGTGTCACCCGCGTGGGCCTGAGATTACACTTGATCTTAGCCAAAAGGCCGAGAAGCGATGGGCCTGAGATTACAGAGTCGGGAAGGAGATCAAGATGTGGAATAAGGGAATTGGTGAGGGAAGCATATATCAAAATCGAAGGCCTGGAAAATCATTTTATAATGTAAGAAATAACACTCTGTGTGTGTTTCACAGGGATTTGTGTGTTTATGTACAAAGATTGCTAAATACTCAGGTTCAACACCATTTAACTAGCTGAGCCTTGGCTTCAAGCGGTTGTTTTTCTAATTGCAGGGCTGGGCTGTATCACCACCCAGCCAGGAGTCCCAAGGGGAGCTAAGAAAGTCTTGCTCTTCCCTTTTGATCCCTGTTAGGCGGTCCTGCCTTCCTCACTACCAGCCACCGCTGCCACTACTGGGCATAAGAGGGCTCTCGGCTTGGGCGCCCCTCCCCAGCCAAAGCTGGTTCTGGCCCGCACGCCCCAGTGAGCAGCGCCCAGAACAAGAGGCTGCTGTTGGGTTCAGCTTCCAGGGCTGGGCAGTAATTGGCGCTGGCTCTAATGAGCGGGACCAAGGTGACTAAGCCTATCAGCAGTTTGGAACTGCTACCTTCAGAGGGACCAGGAGCAGCCTCAAACCAGCAGCCTGGAAAGCTGCTGCAGGGCCAGCACATAATTCCCAAATTAGGTGTTTCCGAGGTTTGGCTTTTATAGTGCAGACTGAGCTCAGAGGGGGATCTGGCAGAGGCTGCAGAAAGCAGACAAAAATCCAAGACTTACAGGGTGATTTCGTTCCTAGTCAACACCCCTAGCTTCCCTCTTCCCCCTTTTCATTAAGATGCAAATGGAGCTTTTGACTGGGGGAAGGCCCCCTGTTGTTGTGATCCCGGTTCTGTGGGTGGTGGTGAGGAGTTGGGGGGTGGGCCGAGCAGCCTTGAGGACCCGCTTACTGAGTCTCGAGAAGGGGCTGGAGGCCTTGGAGCCAGGGAAGCCACAGCTGGCGGAGGCAGGTAGGCTCTACTGTGTGCACGGGGCGACTCGGTAGAAGCAGAAATGCCATCAGTCCTGTAGATTAATCCTCAAGCCTCCTGCCTAGAAATATACAGAAACTCCCAGTCCACCGAGACCAGGGTCATTGTTTTTACTGCCGAGAACTCCCCTTCTTTCTGTTGCCCGGTAGCTTTCGATGATCAAATGAATGCTGATCGAATAAAGCAATCCACTGTGGCAGGCACACGTCCTTCAATCACCCAGACCCATGGGGGGAAGACACACCATCTCCGCTTCTCCGACGTGGTGGCCGAGCCTCACAGAGGTGGAGGGAGTGGGCCAAGCAAGTGGCACAGTCAGGACGCAGAAGCAGCTCTGTCTCTTCTTTCCACAGCCCCCTGTTGCTGCCTGCCTCTCCCACTCACATAGAAGCTTCTCAGGAGGGAGCGTGTCCTCCTCACATCACCCCGCAGGGCCTGGCAAAGTGCTGGGCACACAGTAGGCACAGGTGTGTATTTGTTCATTAAAACGAATGCATTCGGGATAGCTGGGTGGCTCAGTCCGTCAAGCCTCTGACTTGGGCTCAGGTCATGATCTCGGGGTTCATGAGTTCGAGCCCCGTGTCAGGCACCGTGCTGACAGCTCGGAGCCTGGAGGCTGCTTCGGATTCTGTGTCTCCCTCTCTCTCTCTGCCCCTCCCCTGCTCACACTCTCTCTCTCCTTCAAAAATAAATAAACATTTAAAAAAATTTTTTTTTAACTGGAAACGTCTCTGAAACATTCAACAAGTTAAACTGTACCTCAACCCAAAAAATATGTTGGGGTGGTCAGGTATTGGGGGGGAACAATCCTATATCAAATTCACTGTTTTAATAAAATCTCACCTGGGGCGCCTGGGTGGCTCAGTGGGTTAGGTGTTGGACTTAGGCTCAGGTCATGATCTTGAGGTTCATGAGTTCGAGCCCTGTGTCGGGCACTGTGCTGACAGCTCGGAGCCTGGAGCCTGCTTCGGATTCTGTGTCTCCCTCTCTCTCTGACTCTCCCCTGCTCATGCTCTCTCCCTCTCTCTCTCTCTCAAAAATAAATAAACACTAAAAAAAATGAATGCATTCATTTTTAGAGTTCTTACAAAACTAGTTACCTTCTGTCCTAATTAGCTATGGGTCTCAGTTTCCTCTTGAAAGAATCTTAGATGATGTTCACCTCCAGAGCTGGTTGGGTCACATGAGGTCATCCTCTGAGCCAGTGGCTGCTATGGAGGTGGCGGCCTCGTAGGTGATCCTCGTGAAGGTCCATGGTGAGCCCTGTTGCTGTTTCATTCTTTTGTTGAGAAGGGGAAGGTGAATTCCATTTGGAACTTCCATTAATTTCTTTTCCTTTTTTTTTTTTTTATCGTGGTAAGAAACACATAACATAAAAGTTAGCATCTTAACCATTTTTAAGTGTACAGTTCAGTAATGTGAAGTATATTCACACTGCTGTGTAACACATTCCAGAACTTTCTCATTTTGCAACACCGAAGCTCCGTACTGATTACACACTGGTTCCCCATTTCCCCAGCGCCTGGCAAATTTCCGGTTCCACTTCCTGTTTCTATGAGTTTGACTACTTGTTATACCTCATGTAAGTGAATCATGCAGTGCGTTTCTTTTTGTGGCTGGCTTATTTCACTTAAGCTTCATCCACGTTGTAGCATGGGTCAGAACTTCCTGCCTTTTTGAGGCTGAGTAATATTCCATTGTAATTATAGGCCATGTTTAAAAAAATCCACTCATCTGCTGATGGACACCTCAGCTGCTTTCACCTCTTGGCTGTTGTGAATAATGTTGCTTATGAATATGAGCATGCAAATATCTCTGAGATCTGCTTTTTATTTTTATATTTTTAGAGAGAGAGAGAGAGAGAGCAAGGGAGGAGAGGGGCAGGGGAAGAGAGAGAGAATCTCAAGCAGGCTCCATGCTCAGTGCGGAGTCCAATGCGGGGCTCGATCCCACGGCCCTGGGATGATGACTTGAGTCGAAATCAAGAGTCAGATGCTCAAGTGACTGAGCCACCCAGGCGCCCCTCTGAGCTCTGCTTTTAATTCTTCTGGATATAGATCCAAAGTAGGACTGCTGGATCATATGCTAGTTCTATTTTTAATTTTTTGAGGAACCTCCATACTGTTTTCCCACAGTGGTCCCACCCGCCCAGTATTGGGGATGTGTCAGGTTCTCCGGTAATATTAGTTCCCTTCCTCTCCTCACCCCACCAAAGAGACTCGAGGTGATCTGGGTAATAAGAATGTTTACTCAATTCTCCATGTTTATTGAACGAATATATATTGAAATTCTATTAGACACAAAACACTGACCTGGCAACAGAGTATAAGGGCATGGAAGAGGGGGGCGGATTCCATGGGAATCCAGGGAGGGGATTTTTTTTTTAAGTTTATTTATTTATTTTGAGAGAGAGAGAGAGCATACTAGCAGGGGAGGGGCAGTGAGAGAGAGAGAGACAGACAGAGAGAGAGACAGAGACAGGGAGAGAAGAGACTCCCAAGCAGTCTCCACACTGTTAGCACAGAGCCCATCTAGGGCCTTGAACTCATGAACTGTGAGACCTGAGCCAAAATCAAGAGCCAGACACTTGACTGACTGAGGCATCCAGGTGCCCCAGGGAGGGGATTTTTTTAGAGAGTGTGACCTAGCCTTGCCTCTAGAGACTCCAGCTTGGTTGGGTGACCCTCTCATGTGCTGTTAATTCTAACGTGTGACATTTTAATCACCTCTGTACCTGTCTCTCCCACTGCGCTGTGATCTCCGTGAAGATAATGACTGTGTCTTACTTATTTTGGTATCCACGTGGCCTAACACTTGGAAGGTATTCAGTAAATATTTGTTAAATGATTTCAGGAGCTTGAAATCTATCTGAGGAGGCAAAAGTAACGCACCTAAAATATTCAGAAAATAATATAATAATAGTCCATCATAATTACAAAACTTCTCATTTGAGGAGAATCCTGTAGCTGAAGACATGTTCAGTTACAAGTCAGCATTTATTGCGTGCTTCTGTTATGCCAGTTTCTGTTAATTTTTGCAACAACCCAGTAGGGTAGATGCTGTTATTAGCATCATCCCCATTTAAAATGGGAGTAGAATGAGAATGGGTGTTAAGTAGGTTTCCGAATATGTTCTATTGATGATATAGTATGTGCGAGCCAGGACACAAACCTGAGACTTGATCCTCACTGTCCATAATGTAGCAAAAGCAGTTATTATTCATATCTTATAGGTGAGAAAACTAGCTGAGAGAGAGGTGTGGGGGTTAAGTGATGCCCAAAGTCACATAGCTAACAGGATGCAGAGTCAGAATGAAGACCCAGGACTTCTAATTCCTAGTATAGTAACTAGCATTATAAGGTATATTGTGTGGTACTACGCACAGCAAAGGCTCGTTCAGAAAAGGGCAGGTCCTGGGATGCCATGTAGTGGTGAGGGAACCTTCCAGAAGAAGTGTGGCTTGAGTTGATCCCTTGGGGAACCAGGATTGACCTGAATCAGTAGATGTCACACACCCAATCTTGTCTTCCAACACACACACACACACACACACACACACACACACACACACACACCCCAGTGGCTCTGCCTCCTGCTCCCCCACACGGACAGCAAGGGATGGCTTTTGGACAAACTCACCTCACCTCATGGAGACCAGAGGAGAGACACCTGGCAGCAGCCCCTGTTTCTCCTATATATTTGTTAAGTTATTCACATAAAGGATCCACTGGCCCCTGGGCTGCCCGGAGGGCATCAGCGTTTCCTCTGGTCTCCCTCTCTGACTCCTAGAGGGGGTGTCATGCCTCCCATCACTTGGAAAGTGCTGATCTCCCATGTAGAGTCTGGAGTCAGCTGCCTCGCACACTGAGGGCAGCGGTGCAGCCACAAGCAGCCAAGCCCGGAGCCGTGAATCACCATCAGAGGAGGAAGCACCTAGACTCTCCTCTAGGCAGGCTGGCCAGGAGCCAAGTGTGCTGGGCCGGCGGGGAGCTGGATGAGGGGAGAAGCCATGAGACAGCAGAGTTCACTCAGCCTCTTGACCCTTCCCCCCGCTGCTGAATTTTCCTGGGAGGGTTTATTTTTTGAGTCATGTACACCGTTAAGGTAATAATTTTCGAAAGGTTAAAAACATCGTTCTCAAACCATGACATGTCAAAGATTTATTTAAGTCATTAGTGAGGGAACCGGTGGGATGACAAAACCAGGTTCAAAAGAGAAAGGCGAGAAATAGGTAGATTATCGGTGGAAGGAAGAAAGCAGCTAGAATGATTGCTAAACTAGATACAAAGCTTATTCATGTCTTACAGGGCAATGAAGTCGTAAAGTTTGGGACTATCTTCCTTACTGGATGGAAGTCATTGTGTATTCTCAATTTTCTCCCCGTGACATCTCTCTCACAGGGCTGGCTCCCTTACGGACAGTAAACAGTAAATAAAATACACTCCCCTAGAGACTCAGCTGAGCCTTAGATGGCTTTGTGCCTTATTTCCAGGTTTGGGGTATATTTTCTTAATAGCTCAAAGGAATCCAGCTCGTCCTGTGCTGTGGGGGTTTTGCCAGGTGCTGAGTATATCTACTCCAATTACACATTTCAGAGCTGGGGAATTAGCCACAGGAGGGGTTCGGGGGACCCATCGGACCCTTTATGAGAAGGACGTGAGCTCAAAACCCCATTGGTCATCTGACTTCCACAGGCCCCTGCTAGGCCTGATAGGGGCCACAGTAATGTGATGGGGCCCCTGGAACTGTGTCAGGTCAGAGCCCACGTCTGCTAATCCCTGAAAAATCTGACTGTTTCTCTTACTTCAGTGCAGAGTCACCCTGGTAAAAGGCTGTAGATCCCTTTGGGGAAGGCTGGGAGAAAAGATTAACAGTATAAAATGTTGGCAGTGTTGCAAGGTTCTTCCCCAAGGGGACACAGCCTCCCCTTCCTTCAAGGCATCTGGGTCCGTAAATTGACTCAAGCCTTAGAACTAAGTGAGGGGTTATGACTCCATTTTTAAATTTTTTTTTTTTTAATTTATTTTTGAGAGAGAGTGAGTCCATGAGCAGAAGCGCAGAGAGATAGAGGGAGACAGAGAATCACAAGCAGGCGCCAAGCCCAACACAGAGATCAAACTCATGAACTGTGAGATCATGACCTGAGCCGAAGTCAAGAGTCAGATGTTTAACTGATTGAGCCACCCAGGCGCCCCATGACTCTCCATTTTGATGATTCAAGTTAGACTTCTGTTCACCTACCTAGAACAACTCTTCCATTTGTACAGATCAAGGAACAATCTGGTTGATGCCTGTCTATTTCTCTTCTAGGGGCACTGTGACCTGATGCCAAGGTCTGTGTGTTACATTATTCTGACTGCTCTTTCACTCCGCTGCCCATTAGGGCCCGGAGACATTGTGGGGTTTGAGGAAAGAACCTCTGAGAAAGTGTTGAGACATGAGTTCTGATCCTTCCTTGGCTACTAACTAGCTGAGGGACCTTGGGAAAATTGATAAAGCTCTCTGGGCCTGGGGAGTAATAACCCCACCCCGCTTGGTCAGAGGGCTGTTGGGAGGCCTTTTGAAAACTCTTTGAACTGTGGCTGTTTGTTTCACTTGGTGTCTTAGATGATGTGAGTGCAGGACACCAGCGGGGGCTGATCCACTGATGTGTTTGGGCTCAAACAGTGATGAATTGATTGCCTGCATTTTAAAATAAAGGGACTTCAAGTGAAAATTCAGATTTTAGTCTTGTTTTCAAACACTGGAAGTTCTGGGACATTCTGCACTGGCAACAATAGACTGGGGGGCTCCCTTAAGTGGGGCACGTTCTCCCCAGTGTACCAGCCCCGGACACCCCATCACCCATAAGCATTGCATTTATTGAGGGTGCCCCCGGGTGCTGGGGATACATGCATACATAGAAATGTGAACCATTCATTAACCACATAGTGTGAAGAGTGTACCCAGCAGGGCCAGTGACAGTCTAAGCCATAGCTCCGGGAACACCTGGTTCTCCCCACACTGGGATGTGCCTCTGCTCGCTAACACCGACCCCAGATCCCTTCCTGGGCTCTCAGCCGTCTCCCTCTGACTGTGAGGTAACTTCACTTCTCTCTGGGTCTCTCCGGCTTCCGTGTTTGGAAGCTTCATGTGGCTTGTCTTAGTATATTCTCTTGCCAGATATTAAGGCTGGTCCTGCTTTCTTCAGCTACTTCTCCAGCTTAAAATCTCAACCTAACCTTCCCCTAGCTCACCCTGCAGACACCATCTTGGTGGGAACCATGCCATGTCCCAGTGTCACTCTGCTAGCACAGTGTTTATTCATTCGGCCGGTGTTGCAGAGCACTGACTATGGATGTGCGTTCAGTGGGAGAAACATTATGCTTTTGAAACCCACCTTTGGCCCACTGTGATCTGTTCCTCTTGGAGGGACACCTGCAGTGTCCAGCTTATTTGCACAGCATAGATGCCCACACCCAGTGAGTGCTGAAAACTTCTGGTCTCACCTGTCTGCCTTCCCCAGGGATCTCCGACACTCCCCGCTCTATAATAAAAATGAGTTACGGATGTCATCTTGTCAGACTCTGTGGGAGTGCCAAGGAAAGAGGGCCCACAAGCTCATGCAGTCAGGGACAGCCTCTTTTGGGAGGTAGACTGTGCCCCATGCAGGGTTGGTAGGATGTGGACAGCAGGAAATGAGGGCAGGTGGAGAGATGGCGACATTCAAAGATGAGGGAATAGGGATGATAACATACGGTGGGAAGCTGGGGAAGTCCACAGGACAGATCAACTCCAGCTAGAGTGTAGCCTCCCCGTAGAAGAGTAGCAGGCGTGGTTTAAGAAGGTCAAAGGTAAAGGGCAAGAGCCTAGGATTTATTCTTAAGGAAAGTCGTTGAAGGAATCCTGAGCAAGGCCATGACAGCCTCAA
Source organism: Felis catus (assembly GCF_018350175.1). Lineage (NCBI taxonomy): Eukaryota > Metazoa > Chordata > Mammalia > Carnivora > Felidae > Felis > Felis catus. The sequence continues at coordinate 11,475,538 of NC_058377.1, read as the reverse complement.
GCCCTGGCTTTGGGGGATGGGCTTGGAAAGCAGGTGCAGATTGGTTAGGAAGGGGAGGAGAGAAGCCTGGGTTCCAGCTTCCCCCTGTCTCCTCCATCCAGCCTCTGGGCCCGTGGGCCTGTCTCTTTACACAGGGCGAGCTCAGCACAGTTCCTCTGTTGTGGCCAAAGGGAGCTACAGCCCCTGGTCAACGCTCCTCACTCAGGGACAACTCAAATGAAGTCCAAACCCAGGCATATCCAGGAAGCATGACTGGGCTTGAGGAAGGCACAGGACAGGCAGCTTTGCCTTTGCCCTTGGGTGGGGATATTTAGCAACACCAGGCCCCTCTGGTTCTGCCTGCCCACCCTGTTCCTTCTCTCTTGGCTGGGGCTGGTGCTGGAGGGGTGATTAATACTGCTGCAAGGGACATCACGTTACAATTACAGAGACCCCAGTGCCTTCTGAGGGGAAGGTGTCGTGGCAGGGACTCCGGGGCTTATTAGAGAAGGGAGCAGTGCTGAGGAGGTGCCAGGAGTCTCTGCATTTCCAAGAACAGCCAGGGAGCTCCCGCAGCATGTGGGGCACGGTTTCCAGCCCCAGCTCTTCTGAGCTGGGGTCAGGGCGGGAAACACAGTCACTAGCCAGTGGCCTCCAAGGTTGGGCTGCCCCAGGGTGAAGCTAGACCCCTTACCCATGGCTCTGGGCTACCCTCGGGGCCTGGGTGCACGACTGGTCTCATTAGGGCTTGGGAAGGGTGTCAGAAGACATCTGAGTGTTCCTGTCTCAAAGCTCGTTATCCCTGGTGACTCACCCACAACTGTGTCTCTGGGCTCCATCTCAGAGCAACGACGTCTTCCCAGCCTGGAGGTCCTCGGAGCATGTTCTCTGTCTCTAGGCTCCACCTCCAGAGACCCCTCGGGATCCTTCTGGGAGGTCGTACCATCATCTCGACCATAGACATCTGCTTCAACATGCAGTAGCCATAGCAGATGATTGTCCCCAGCCTGACGCGGGGAGGACTCCCTGCGCTGTCCAAGCAAACTCCTTCCACAACTGGCCCCTCAGCATGGGTAGAACTGGAGATCACAGCATCCGGGGGGGAGGGCAAAGCCTTGGTGGTCCTCTAGGGCGGCCATACGTATTTATTAGGAAAGGAAACCAAGGCCCAGAGGTGGGAAGTGACTTGCTTGAGGTTACACAGCTGTGAATGTGGGCAGAGCTGGGGACAGAGCTCCTTCCCTACAGGCCCTTGTGTGGTGGGTCACACTCAACCCCAGAGCTCTGCTTCATCCCTGTTGCCCACGGAGCCCGGAGCCCACATGCTGGAAAGCAAGGTGGACGGCGAGGTCCCTGGCTGATTGGCTCGCATGCTCTGAGTGCTGGGAGCAGGCAACGCCGTCTTTGCTTTGCTTAAATTCTTAGAGGATGGAATGGAAGCATGGAAAAGCAGTAAAGTTTTCTCCCTCTTGTTCTCACAGCTGCTTCCATCCCCCCATGCCGGGCACTCTGTGCAATGGGGATGTGCCAGAAATCGCGAAGTCAATAGGGAACCTGAGGGCACAGGGATGGGAAGGGATTTCATGATTAAAAAACAAAAAACAAAAAACAAAAAACAAAAAAAAACACCCCAGCATCACAGTGCCTGTGGGACTGCCAGTGAGGCAGTGGTGGGGACCGTGGGGAGCAGAACAGGGAGGGGCGAGGTGGTGGGTCCCTTACCCTCAGCCTGAGCCTTGGCCCAGGCACAGGTGGGCGGGGCCTGCTATCTTTGGAAGGTGGAGTACAATTGGGAGGGTTTGGACTTCCTTGGGCTCTGGAATACGGCAGGGTGTCCTGGGGGATCCTCCACAGATCTGTATTTGCTCAGCATTTGCACCTCGGTTTCTTGGGCCAGACCCAGCCCTGCTCCAGTCAAGGCTCCAGTCGAGAGTGGAGGTGGCCACTTAGGGCTTCTGTGATGCCAGCTGGTCTGCAAGTAGCAGGCAGGCAGACAGGTGGGGACATGCGGATGGTTCCCTGCGAACCCCTTCTACTTTGGAAACACAGAGAAAATGCCTTTCTTCTGGTGACAGTGCCATTGTCATTGCCACAGACACCTGGTTCCTGAAGGGTGCAAGTGCGACTCCATATCCCAGTAGGGCTTCCTCCAGACTGTGCATTACCAGTGGGTGAGGCCAGCAGCACCTGCCTTTGGGGATGGCAGAAAGAGCGAGGGCTTTGGAAAGCCAGAGAGGCCTGGGTTCGAACCCCAGATCTTCCATTGACTAGCTGTGTGGTCATGGGGTTTTCCAGCAGAATTACAGGAATTACAGGAACAGGCGGCCCTTTGTTCCAGGAGACCCAGCACAATGTCCGCACGCATTTGCATGATAGGCGCTAGGATTCTTCCTGTGTTCACAACTACCCGCATCTGCCTGCATTGTAAGTGGGGTCACTGTGCCGTCACAAGGCTCGGCAGTGATGTGGGCAGTGGTGTGGGTCAAACGTCTAAGGGTGTCGTGCACGCGGGGGCCTCACAGCCCCGTGGGGAAGAGTGGCTCCGTGAGTAGACACAGCCAGGCTCGTGCCCGCTGTGCCACAGCCCCACTGGGTAATGAACCGCCCTCAGCCTCACCCGTTCCATCTGCAGTGCAAGCATTAGTAATATTCACCGTTCACGGTTGTTCTAAGAATTAGAAGAAAGGTGTGTGAAGTGCACAACAGTATCCGGTATGCAGCGAACGGTCAATAAACAGCAATACCATTACTGTGACTGACGTTGTCATTGCTGCGGCTGTGAATGAGAGCACTTCTCTCTGGCACTGGAAGGGGAGGACACAGGGGTGGGCTCCAGGGCCCTTCAGCTCAGGAAGCCGCTCTGGGGTCTGCAGTCGGATCTGTCATCAGGGACACCTGGAAAGGGGCGAGTGGGCGGGTGGAGCCCAAGACCCCGCACTTGCTGCCCACACATGAAACGGAGTCTGTGTGTCCAAGCAGGACTCATGCAGACCCCTGTGGAGAGTGGGTTGGACACAGAGGAAAACTTGCTGGACCCAGAGAGTGGGCAGCTCACTGGAACTCACAGACTCAGGCCTCTGGAGGTGCCTCCATGGCTGGCTTTTGCAGCACCTCCGCATCCAGTGCTGGTTCTGGGGAAGGGCTGCCCTTGGTTGGAGTGCTGCTTCGCCACCTACTAGCTGGGCCCCTTTCTGGGCCTCAGAGGAATGGGGATGGTATGCAAATTAAGGAACACAGTGGGTGACTAGGATACCAGAAGTAAACACTAATCGCTGGGCAGATATTAACCTGCCTGTCTTTCTCTGGTGCCTCCTGCCCCTTGCACCAGAACCTTGAAACATACCTGATGCTCTATCACGCTCCATCCCTGGGTGAGTGGCCAGGGGAGCCTCCTCTTCGCCTAGGAGGAGTTCCAGCATCCTTGCCTGCAGAGGGGAGCCGTGGCCCAGCCCCTTCACACAGACACCTGGATACCCTAGGGGCCTCACACCTGACCATACGGGATGCCTATTTCCCTGGAGATCATTTTCAGCTTACAGAAGATGTGCTAAATTAGCTCAGAGAGTCTTGTCTGCCCTTTGCCTGGCTTCCCCTGATGTTAACATCTCAGCTAACCAGAGTACAACTATCAACACTCAGGAAGTAACATTGCTCCAATACTATTAATTAAATAATAGGATTGATTTGCATTTTGCCAGTTCTCCTACTGATGTCCTTTATTTTGGGTCCAGGATCTAATCCAGGATTCCATGTTGAATTTAGTTAATCCTGTGTCCTTAGTCCCTTGCATTCTGGGGTACTTCCTTGCCTTTCTTGGCCTGGAGAGTTTTGAAGGCTACTGGTCAGGCAGGTATTTGTGGAATGTGTGACCCCTGTTTTAAACATTTGTGACGCAGTGGGAGCACAGGGTTCTACAGCTTTGCCTTCAAATGTTTCCACTTTCTTATGTTTCTCCAGACCGCCAGGGCCTTGCTTTTGCCAAAAATTCTGCTGAATTCAATGAAAGATCCCATTCAGCTACAAAAGTGGGAGGCAGTTAACTTGTTTCGTGTGTCACATTAGCCATGTCACCTCCCCTCTGCAAAAGTATGTCCTCTTTCTGACTCCCACTGTCCAGCTTGTGCTCGCCTCTGAGCCTCAGTTGTCGAGCCAGGTGCTTGATGGAGCTGGTCAACTGCATGAGAACTAGGGGCTTGCCCAGTGCCTGTCCCCAGGAACATGTCCTCAGTTCCTGATGGGCGCTGTGTATAAAAGGAGCTCAGCAAACATGCTGATAAGGGAGAAATCCCCATGAGCCCCCATTTGCAGGTGGCCCATGGAGTGCAAAGGGCAGCCGAGCACTTTACGGAAGGCCAAGGTGGGGCCACATAACCCTCCTGGTAGGCTGACTAAAAACAGAGAGGGGCATCTGGGTGGCTTCGTTGGTTAAGCATCCGACTTTGGCTCAGGTCACGATCTCACAGTTCCTGAGTTCCAGCCCTGCGTCAGGCTCTGTGCTGACAGCTCGGAACCTGGAGCCTGCTTAGGATTCTGTGTCTTCCTCTCTCTCTCTGTCCCTCCCCCGCTCGTGCTCTGTCTCTCTCTCTTTCTCAAAAATAAATAAACATTACAAAAATTAAAAAATAAAAACAGGCAGACAGAGCTAAGGTACTCACCAGACAATACAGTGGAGACCTCTTGTCCGGTAGGGGTGGGTGACCAGTTGAAGAAATCCATTAAAGACAAGATTCATTTTTACAGTGATACTTCAAGCGTTTCATTTCTTAAGAACATTCATATGCATAAATTTACCAAACGTTTGTGTGTATCTTGGGTCTTTTCTCTGCGTAGAATCCACCGATTAGTGTCTGGCTGCTTATTTGTCTAAGTATTGCCTTAACGTTTTATCCACAACTTCTAGTATTTTCACTTTCGCTTTTGAATGCAAAGATTTAACCTGTGAAACAATACAAATGTAGACTTCTAGATTTTCAGAATTTTTAGAGTTATCTCACGCACATAGAACTAGTGAGGATTTTTTTTTTTTTCTAGTGATTTGTCTTTAGCAGAAAATTTCCCCGGTGCGTTCCACTTAGTATGGAATCACTACTTTGGTTTTGTATTCATAGTTGTTGTTTGTGAAATGGTGAGCCAGATGAACAGCAATGAGAAGAGGTAGCACGAGCAGGTTTGGGAACAGATCTAACTGCCTGGTGGGCATGTGGCTCCCTGGGTGTGCTGGGAGGATAGGCAGAGCCCAGCTCCTTGGACTGAGTGTGCTGTGTGCCATGGGCATCGGCAACATCCCTTCCTGAGAAGAGGATTAGACAGTGATGACTACTTCAGTGTCCCCCAGAGTGGGGGACGTTGGAGAGCCTTTAGAGTGTGTGATCTTTCATTCCCTCCTACTTACCACTGGTTGAGCTCCTACTCATTCTACTTGCTCCTACTAGCTGCTGGAGGCAGAAGAGGAGTAAGACACACACCTTGCCCTAAAAGAGCACAGAGGAGGGGAAGAGACAGACACACCACAAGCACCAAGAAGAACAGACAGTGTGCTGTGAGATTGAAGAGGGATAAACAAGCAAGTCTCCCTGGAGGAAATCATGGGAGGCTTCTTGGAGGACGTGGCCTCAGAGATCATAAGCAAGAAAGGAATTTGGAAGCAGAGACCACTGAGCATCATTCTCTTAAAGAAATCAAGATATTGTTCTCTGAAATGGGAGCTGAAGTTACCAGAGGCAGCAGGGTCCACCTGTCTCCTGTCATCTCCATCCACTGTGGATGGGACAGGATCCTTGGGCCTTCCCTCCATCAATTCCAGTAAATCCTGGAATATTGTTAGAATCATAGATAAGGAAGGAGGGTGGGGATCTGGTCTTCCCCAGGGAGTCCGTCATCTGAAGAGTAAGGAAGGCAGCCAAGACCAGCAGGGCACCTCTCCCAGATCCTCAGCAGTCCTGCCTACCAGGCTGGTGCATGCAGAAAATTCCAGACCTCGCTTTTTATGGGATGTTTTGTTTCAACCTGTGTTGTACACTCTGGTTGCTGAAGAGATTAGCACTTCCTGGGCCACAAATATAATTAGGAGATCAGTCATAGAAAGGCTGGAGCAAAGGCAACCTTTGGGGAGAGAGATTTGTTTTTATTTTGTCACTTTAAACATCAGCTGGCAGAAAGGACCCCAAGGGAGGCTGTGCTTCAGAAACAGTAGGACAGGAGCCTCCATAGAGAGGGCTGAAGTCTCCAGGCAGGGCTGGCGAGGGTTAGGAAAGAACTCTGCTTTGCTCAAAAGTTACCTGTGTCTCCAGAAGCCTCCCCAACCTTGATAGTGCCCATCTTCCCGCCACCACCAGCCTGGATGGTGAGAATCAAGTAAGAGGACACTGCAGCATCTTTCAGACACAGCCTTTGTAGTTCAGCAATATATAAGCGGCTTTGTTACCCTGGGAACTGTTATAAAACAGGTGACTCAAACTTAAATATATTCTGAGGCTTGGCAGGTAAATATAAATGGACTGAAACTAGCTGAGTGTGGGGCTATAAGGATTGGCGGGGACTGGGGCAAACTTGAGGGCACTGTGCCCCAGCTGGCTGGGGATGGACACAGTGATAGGAGGCAGGGGCCTCTGCCAGTGACTTGGGGCTTTGCCCCATTTGTGCTGGGGCACTTGGGGTGCCCTCGGGTGTGGGAAAGCACAGGGTGGAGATGTAGCTTCCGTTCTTGGAGTACAGACACAGCCCCTTCCCTGTGAGCCGAGCTCTCCTCTGATTGGGGAGGGCCTCTGCCTTCTTCAATCAGTGTGTGCCCCATGTAAAGAGAACTGCCTCTACTTGACCCCAGGCTTTTATTGCCTTGCAAGAATGCTAACCCAGTATTTCCAAAATCTTGTGATTCTTTTTTAAAGAGAAGCTAGAGACCTATTTTATTATAAAATCTCCAAATTTTAAATACTGGCAGTAGACTACAGTTTTTTCAATAATGCTCTCTCCACGAGCCCAATGAAACCTATTTGCAGGCTAAATGTGGCCCATAGGCTGCCAGTTTGCAACCTCTGGTATGGAAGGGATTAGCTAACTAGTGCTGAGTCTTTGTTGCTGGGCCAGTGGGGACTTTAGCTAAGTAGCAGGCAGCCTTGCAAATGAGGATTTGCACCAGCCTGCCTTTCCCCCATGCAACAAAATGGATTGATTGCATGTTCTGACCCACCCCAAGCTGTTAACTGGCTTGGGGCTTATGGTATGTGGCTCCTTGTAGGAAGGTAGCGAACTCTGTTTCTCAGACACACACTGGCTTACACTTCTTGGATGGTGACTCTGTGTGTGAGAACACACGATGTGCGGGGGAAAGCCGAGGTGCCTTGGCATCGGCGGGTTATTTGCACGAACCTGGCAGCTCGAGCTGATCCTTGAGAAGAGCTCCCCCCCCCCCCCGCCCTCCTGCCTCAGTCATCAAAGCTCCCCGTCAGCCTGTGCCTCGGGAGCTGTCACAGCCTCATTACTGCTAATTCATCTTCACTTAGTGCATCAAAAGGCTGATTTATCAAATTGGGTGGGCGCACAGGAAGTTTGATTAGCGACATTATGTTGTTTGCCATGACGGGCTCAGAAAACTTAGCTCATCTGTGTCCCAGGAGTCCCAAGATAAGACTGAAGTGTTTATGTTCTGCCTCAGAAATTCTCAGGATTGGAAGCCAGGGTGGCGGCTCCAGCCAGAGGTATTCCCTTCGTTCCCAACGGCAACTCCTCCTTCCACAGGTGGGTGTCTGGGTCAGAGTTATCCAGAGACCATCTGGGGTGAGCAGGTGCTAGGCTCACCCATCAGTCCTCTGGCTGAGCAGCCCCCTCTGCCGTCTTCGGGATGGGGGGAGCACTACTGAATTAGGGCCACTTGCCTCTGCTGTTGTCTCCATCGCTGCCCCCGTCAGGCTGCTGAGGCACAAATCCAGAGGATCAGACCTTTCCCCACATTCCTGGAGAAGAATGGGACAGGAAGCCTCCCGAAAACATTGTTTCAGGAAGCAGCAGCCCCATAAAGAAAACCAACGGGTGCTTGGCTGCCTCCTGCACATTGCGCACCATCCGTGAGCACCTAGGTAACACGCGGTGTGCATGGCCTCACCGATATCCAGAGGACAGCAGGTGTCGGGCTGTGAAGGCAGCCCATAGAAGGACAGGTTGAGAGAGAAGGGTTGAGTGGAGATTGCACACGTACGTCTCTGCTGAGGACACAGATGGGAGAGATGTGTGCACATAAGTTGGGTGACTTCAGGTGAGACGCACATAAGTTGGGTGACTTCAGGTGAGACTCAGAGGAGATACCCTCAGGGCCCCTAGAATCACTCTCCTCCTCCAGCTGACTTCCTATCTTTGAAGATGCAGCTGCAGGTGATGGGGGAAGCTAGTACCTGCCCTTGTTGAGCAGGTTCCACGAAACAGACGGAGAGCCTCGTAAAGCAGGGGGCCTGTCTAGCGACCTTGAGGGTCTTGGCCATCTTGGTGAACTGGCGAACTAGCCCTGTGAACTTGCATGGGTCTTTTCACTTTTCTTAGTTTTTTATTCTGTGAAATAGATTAGATTTAAGGTTCCTTACAGGAGTAAAATTCAATTCTGTACATTTTTCCAGGTTGACCAGCAAGAGAATAGGAACAACTGAGTGCCTCCTCTGGGCCAGAGGGTATGCTTGATGTATCTCACTTAACGTTCAAATAAGCCCACGGGGAAGGTAGTGTCGCCCTGTTTAGAGCCGTTCACTGCTGCTCTTGGTGCCCACCTGCACCACAGACACTCCTTAACACCGATCAGGCCGGTAGGCTTCCCAGTAGAGGCTAAGGACATACTCAGGACTAAGACAACTTCTTCCCAGCAGGCCTCACGGACACATCAGAGAGATGGGGCAGACACAGAGCAAAGTAAGTACCAAGAACGCCTGCGAATAACAATCAAATGGTACCAACCACCATGGCTTTTTAATGAGATTGTAGGTGTGATCCATTTACAGATGGCCAGGAAAAGGTCTCCACTGATGTGATAATAACACACTAACATTTCTGTAGGACTCTAGAGTTTGCAAGACGCTTTGAAACATATCATTTTATTTGGTTCTTCCACCACTGGCTGAAATTAGCTACGACTGCCCTCGTGATTAAATTATCACTGGTGATTAAATTGAGGATCAGAGAAGTGACTCATCGGAGGGAACTAGATTATCCTTCCGAATGCCAGATTAGACGACATGGTGCAGTGCTGATGGTTGCTCTCCAGTCTACCAGTCCTTATTGCAGGCTGGCCGACCCCCGCCTGCGAGAACAGAGGCGTCTGGTAGCTATTGTAGCCTTAGAATTTACCAGGAAGGTCAAGTAGGCACTGTCTTCTCAGAGGTTCAGAGGGGAGGGTCAAAGTTGCTGTAAATCCACATGGCACATGCTGAGAAGACTTTACCCAAAGTTGCCTGCCAGGCACCCCCGACATTTTATCTCAGGGCTGGTGGGTGGGAACTTCATGTTGGGTATGGCTGGAGTCTCCAGATTTTCAGAGTGTCGGGGGCCACAGAGAAATTGGGGTCTTTTCCCCCTGGGGCCCCTCATCACTGCCCCAGTGTGTGGTCTGGACCTTCACATAGCTCAGCCCTCCCTCTTTGGCAACTGCAGCTGAATCCTACTGCTGCAGTCTATTTTTAAAAAAAAAATTTTTTTAATGTTTAATTATTTTTGAGAGAGAGAGAGAGAGTGAGTGGGGTAGAGGCAGAGAGAGAGGGAGACACAGAATATAAAGCAGGCTCCCGGCTCTGAGCTGTCAGCACAGGGCCCAATGCAGGGCTCAAACTCACAAGCCGTGAGATGGTGACCTGGGCTGAAGTCGGATGCTTAACCAACTGAGCCACCGAAGCGCCCCGCCTAAGGCTGCAGTCTTAATGATATTAGCTGCCATTTATTAAGCATCTACCACTTACTGGCCCCTTCATTTGCATTTTCTTAATTAATTTCCCAGCCACTCTAGTGAGGCAGCAGTCATTGTGTCCATTTTGCAGGTGAGAAGACAAAGGTTCAGAGTGATTGCATTATCAAGGCCACACTGCTAGCAAGTGTTGGGGGGGTCAGACTGAAAGCCAGATTTGTCTGCCTGTCTGATTTAAAAAAAAAAAATAGCAGGCTGCATTGGCTCCTTTTCTTTAATCCTGGGAGAGAAGGAAGCTATTCCTCCTTGTATTCTGGTCATTGCTGCTTGGAAAAGCCTCCAATGTGGGAATGGGTATGGGATGGGGGAAGGGTAGGCAGTGCCCACCGCTGTGGCTGTCCTTCCTGCCTACTTCCGTCGTGTGGGAGAGGAAGTCAGGGCCTCTGTCTGGGACAGCAGCCTGTCACTGTGGCAGGGAAGGTGCCTCTCTGCTCCTTTCTGTGGCTCTGCCCATGGTGCCCTTCCTCTGAGTGAGATGCCAGGAGTCCAAGCAGGGCAGGATGCTGTCCCCGTTGGTGGCCCCACACCCCATGGAATGAAAGGAGACACAAGGGAGGAGCCGGAGGAGGTGGAGTTGGACTGGCCTGAAGGCATGAACCCAGAGGCAGCCCCTGAGCTGACCCCTGTTCTCTGCCACACTGCTCTGCTCTACCTGGAGTTTAGCACGTCCTGTCCCCCTCAGGGCTCACTTCACTGAGCAGGCTGATGCCCTGGAGACTCACTCCCAGAGTGTCATTTTCTGGAAGACGTCATTGATTGAGGGCACTCAGGACTCTGAGGAAACTTGCGTGTGGCCTGGACCTCCACCTCCCTGTTGATCAGGCTGTGAGTGGTTCGTGTGGGGCCCTGCAGACGCCATTCTGAGACCTGACAGCCGGCTGGGGTGCGACCCTGGACGTGCCCTTGAAGGAACCCTGTGTGCAGCTAAGATGAAGGTCCCCGTCCTATAGGTGCATCCGGGATCTCGAGCTGAAGATCTCCCCCCTCCCACTCTCAGGGCCACGCTGCCCCAGACTCAACTCACAGAAGGAAGAGTCTGGGTTCTGGAGTCTGTGTTCATGACCCACTTGGGTGAACTTGGGTCAGTTACTCACCCTCTCTGTGCCTGTTTCTTCATCCGAGACACGGAAATAATATCGAATCTCATAGGCTGTTGTGCAGATGAAGTGAAATGATAACGTGCACAGCGCTTCACACAGCGACTAGCATGGAATAATAGCTGCTCCATTTGTCATTCCCTCTTCTTTTCACATCAATCGCGGACATCATACACTTACATCGGCGAATGTTTCAGTGTGTATCCCTACAGGATAAGGACTCTACAAAAACTAAGCAGAATGCTACTGCCACGCCTAGAAAGTGTTAGCAGTAATTCCCAAATAGCGTCCACCTCTACTATTCAAATTTTCAATTGTCTCCTGAATGTCAAGGATCTTTAACAATTGGTTTCTTTGAATCAGGATGCACGTAAGTTCCCCACATTATAATTGGCCGATCCGGCTTTCGAGTTTCTTTTATCACATTTTCCACAAGCTGGATTTTGCTAATTGCATCCCTTCAATTTGCCTTTGAGGTACAGACACGAAGTAGGTATTTGTGCAAGTGAAATCTTGCTGCCCCCGCTCCTTCGCCCCCCATTTAGGAAAGGGCTCCTTTCTCCTTTGTGGAAAAGAAGTGTCCCCACCGTCCCCAGGGCCAGCCTGCTGTGGAAGGATGGGGGACACGGGGAGAAGGGCTTCCCCAGGCTTCCCAGCAGCGTGCTGGTGGAGGTCAGCTGCTATTGGGATGCACCCACTCTTTGTTTTCATGAACAGGGGTGTCTTTTCATAAAGCAAAGCAATTTTCTGCCAAAGAGCAAGGACTGTTTTTCCTCCTTCCAGAGCAATAAGGGCCAGGATTTGTCTCCCTCTTGGCTTTCAAGAGCATGTTTTCTCAATTCTTTCCTGAAATTAAAGTAAAGGTCAAGAAGGCTGGTCTGAGACCTGCCCTCCCTCCTCTCAGGCTCCTGCTGGTGAGTCTGGCTAAGCGCGTACCTGCCCCCTGGGCTCTGTGACCCAGCCCTCAGGGCAAGCTCAACTTCCCAATTCCTGTCGTCTGGTGTTGGGGGCGGGGGCGGGAGGACTTGCAAAGGGAGGAAGAGAGAAAGAAGGGAGAAAAAAAAAAAAAAAAGACACAGTGCCAGCCTGTGGGCTCCCTTCTGAATTTAGATCTGAACAATTTCTAGAGGCTTCGTTCTCCACACTGTGTTCCCTCCCTCGGGGAGGGGGCCCCGGGCCCCACGCCCTCTGCCCTGCTTCCCACCTGCCAGTTTTCTGCTCGGCACGTGCGCGGCCCCAGTGATCCGCCCCGGCCCTGGCGCAGCGTTGAGCTGCGAGGATTTTTAATCAAAAGGCAGGACACGCACACACGCAGAGAACAGTACCACCACCACCCGCTTAGCATTACTGGAGTGTTCTCTCCCCACCCCCTCCCCACACTGAGTCACTCCCAGCTAACAGTTAATTAATTTGTGACACTTTGACAGTTTTTGAGGAGACATTTTTACGGAGCCTTCAAAATGCACAGGGATGGGACTGTCAGGCAGAAGCCCTTCCTGCATGCACTGGGTCTTTCCAGACCTTTGCCTGCCTCACCCTACCATAGACCTCGGGGCCCTGGGCCCAGCCCTGAGTGAACCTGGGAGAGGTCTCAAAGCCCTCATGTCCTCCTCTGTCCCAGCCTCTCAGGGCATTCCACACTCCCAGTGACCCCTGGGCAGACCCGGGGCACCTGGCCACCTTGGGAAGAAGAAGAAATGCAGAGTGGACTTCCAGGATGAGAGCATGAGGGGTAGGGAGGCCCCAGTTGCGCTCAGCGCTGGTCTCTTTCTACTTTTGGAGAAGGTTCCCACGCAGGGGCCCCTTCCCACAGCTGAGGAGCTGTGTGTGCTCCAGCCTCTCCCCGGGACCCCCCTACAGCTCCTTGGGTGAGCTGTGAATCTCAGCTGCATGCAGCGTGCTCCCTAGGGATGTTTTACGGCCTCTGGTTAGTGCTGTGTGAGAAATGGCTCCGGTCACCTTGGCCTGCTGGGACTTCACCCCCACCATGGGCTGCTAATATAGACACTGCAAACCCCTGCCTGCCTCCCGCCAGGTCTTCTGGGAGCCCAGAAGTCACCCCACCAGCTGTGTGCATCCCTTCCCACAGAATTCGCGTTATCTCCCCACCTCCCCACACACCTACACTTGCCTTTACACACGTGCATTGTCTTTTTCTTTCAATGGCTTGTAACCCTGTGTGCCCCAGTGATGGCACACCTGGAGGATTCCCTGAACGGACCCCAGCCAGCTGGGCAACCCATGCCAGCTGCCGCCGTGACCCAGACCCAAAGGGCCAGAGAAGGAGTCTAGGGGAGGCTACTGGTACTCCTCGAGAAGGATCCAGGGGAGAAGCAACCATCAGGGACTAGAAAAAACCAGCTCCTTCACACTGGGGTGAGGTACCAGATCCCACGGATGCCTCTCAAACATTTACCGAGTGCGCAGTATGGCTGCCACCATGCTGGAAAGTGAGAAGACCGTGAAGAGACAAGATAAGTGTGATCCTTACACTGGTGGAGCTCACAGGCTGGCAAGAACAGACATTAAACAAATAATTAGATAAGTGACTTAATTATACGGTGATGAGTGCCACCAAGGAACACATGTGCTGTGAGCGTCGTTCGCGAGAGGATGGCTCTGAGCTGGAGCCTCAGAGACGCTTCCCTGGAGCAGGGATTGTCCTGAAGGGGGAGGGGGAGGAGGGGGTCGGCTGGGACTCTGGGGTCTTGAGCCTCTGTGGAAGGACTGGGCCTGGTTAGGGGTTGGGACACTGAAAGCCAGGAGCGGGGAGCAGGTGGTACCTATGCTGCTGGTGGCTTTGTGGCCTTGGTGACGGGAAGTTGAGTGAGCCCCGGAGGCCAGCTTCTCTTTGCTGTGAGGTAGGAGGCAACAGGCTGCCTGGCCAGGTTCAGCTCTAGGGAGCAGTGGGGAGGTTCCTGGGTGCTGCTGGGACTTCACTCCCATTGATGATTCTTAGGACTGTGCCCCCTGCCTGGCTCCTGTGAGGCAGTTCCAGACACAGCCAGAGAACAAGAATGAAGAGATTCATCCAAGCTGTTGCACACTTTCTAAGGAGACCTGGGCAATTTTTTCCACAGATGAACAGATCGAAGCCCTATTGCCGAGTGGCTTCTTGGCCCATGCTTTGCTCCCTCACTGTCCCTGCAGAATTCTGGGTTGGACTAGGGAAGTTTCCAGATCTGGAGGGGGAACAGAGTGGGTGGTGTCAGTGTGTGGCCTACTCACCCTCTCAGGCCCCTGGAGGGCTGGTTTCCCAGATAATCTAGGTCACTTTGTCCAAACCTGGTCCCCTACCGCTGCCCCCAGGTCCTGAGCAGTGGAGGGAGTCCAGGAGGGAATAGGTACTCCGCCCCAGGCCTGAACCCTGGGAATTTATAGGTACAGGACCTTACCTGGGCCCAGGAGGGGAGGACGGGGCAAAACAATGGGCATTTCTTCCCTTGAGAATGACTCTTGGCAGCTGAGCCAGACCCAGCTCTCCCTTCAGATCTGGGCCTGCCTGGAGGTGACAGCATCCATCACTTTGCTGGCCCTCCCTCCTCATGCCTGGCCATGGAAGGCCAGGGCCCAGAAGGCTCTCCTTGGGGCTGCCTGGCCTAGGGCCCTGGGAATCCAAGGCCCTGGCTCCTCTGCCGCCTGCTGAGACTGCCCTCCTGGGCCCAGTAAGCGAGGGCATTAAAGACTGTTCTGGTTTCCCTTTGGAGTAGGAGGAGCTGCAGGAGGCCCAGGGGACGTGCCCACCCCCAAGTCTTGGTCTGGACCTTCCTGCAGAGGAGCAGGGGGTGGCTGGAACTGCATCTGGAGGAGGAGGAACCCCTTACCCACTCACTCCCAATTCCCCTCCAGTTCCAGTCGCTCAGGCAAGCTGCTTTTGAAATGCAAATGCAAAGTACCCCCCCTCACCCCTCCTTTTTCATTGAAATGCTTCAAGTTTCAGAAAAGAGGGAAAATGATGTGTTTAAGACAGCAGTGTCTCACCCGCCATCGAGCCTGATAAGGGATTGTTAAATTTTAATTAGACAATTTGACTCCTTCAAATGCCAAACTTTCTGGGGAGGCAGCGCCCTGGAACCGGGTTGCTTGAGTTTATTCTGCACCAAAGTTTCCTTAGGCTTCATTTTTGGGCCCAGAGCCCCCAGGTTTTGCTGGTGAAAGGACTCAATCTAGAGAGAGGACAGAACCCTCTCCTCTCTCCTCCCAGACCAATCAACTTGCCCCCAGGGTCCTGGGTTACCCCACCAGGCTGGGGACCAAGGGCAACTGTAAGCCCCCAAGTTTTTCCTCAGACAAAAGGTCAGTTTGGGGGGTCAGCCTTGAACTGTGGAATTTTAAAGCAGTTTTCTTCTTCCAAAATGTACTTGCGAGAAGCAGTTTGTATCTGCAGGCTGTGGAGCCTCCCTTCCACAGCCTCCACCCTCTACTCTACTCCCCTGCTCCAGTGCAGCAGATGGTGGGAGTCCGTGGACTGCCAGGGGCAGACTCTTGGGCCAGCTCGGCCCCAGCTATCCGGGCTCTAACTACATTCCTCAACCAGACAGCTAGCTAATTTTCAAATGAAGGCACAAACAGAAAATGGTAACATATGTAAAGCCCAAAGGGTAAGTGGCAGAGGCCCCGGAGGCTGGAAATGACCGCTTCATGGTCCTCTTGCCCTGATAACCCCATACACCTCGATTCACTCCAGATATCTTGTTAGGAAGATCTGCTGTATCGGCTCTGAAGACAGTAACCATCACAGCAGTCTGGATGCTAAGGAGAACTGACCACCAGGGTGGGTGAATCTGGAAGATCTTCCAGTAGACCGTTGCCCTTCTGAGCTGAGGCAGGGCAATGGGGGCTAGAGACAGATGTGGGTCAGGCATGGCCTGAGGCCTGCGGGCCGCCCACACTGTGGACTCCGGGCTCCCTCCTCTTTCCCACACACCAGGGCAGCTGAGAACAGAAAGCCTAGGAGGCCCCAGAGCACACGGGCGCCTCGTCTGCCAGCATCTGCTGGGGAGGGCAGGGAGCTGTGGTCGTCCCCCCTTGCCGCACAGGGAAGATGAGGGTGACGCTCTGGGGGAGTGGCAGCCTCTCCTTCTGCAGGTGTCTTTGTCAGCTCAGGCTGCCTTAGCAAAGTACCGAAGACTGGGGGGTTTAAACAGCAGAAATTAATTTTCTCATAGTTCTGGAGCCTGGGAGTCTGAGATCAAGATGCCAGCTTGGGTTGGGTTCTGGTGAGAGCTCTCTTCCCGGCTTTACAGTTGGCTGCCTTCTCGCTGAGTGTTCACACGGCATGAGGAGGGGCAGCCTGGGGTGTCTCTTCCGATAAGGACCCTGTCCTCATGGTATTTAGACCCCATCTCCAAACACCAAGGCCCCATCTGCAAATACCATCACCTTGGGGGTTATGGCGTCCACATAGGCATCTGAGAGGCACACAACTCAGTCCGTAGCAGTAGGGTTAAGTCATCCATCCCTGCTCCAGGAGACAGGACTAAGTAGCTAAGTATTGACAGTGACCATGTATGTATTTGGTGCTCACTAAATGCTCCTTGACTGGGGACAGGTTTGGAGATCTTACACATGAGGCAGGAGCCTCCCAGAGGAGGATGGAGGTGGCGTATGGAGGTTGGTGAGCGAGGCGATCTATTTTCATGACTCCAAATCGATATTCTTGTTCTGACAACAGAAAGTTTTAAACATAATATGGAACTTATTTACCTGAAAAGTCTTATAAGAATAATTTTCCTGGGGTTATACCTTTAGCCATCCCCTTTTTATTATTTTATTTTGTTTTATTTATTTTTTTATTAAAATTTTTTTCTTGTTTATTTACTTTTGAGAGAGAGAGACAGAACACAAGTTGGGGAGGGGCAGAGACACACACACACACACACACACACACACACACACACACACACACAGAATCCAAAGCAGGCTCCAGGCTGTGAGCTGTCAGGACAGAGCCCAACATGGGGCTCAAACTCACAAACTGTGAGATCATGACCTGAGCTGAAGTCCTATGTTCAACCACCCAGGCGCTCCTATTTTATTTTTATTTTTATTTTATTTTATTTTATTTTATTTTATTTTATTTTATTTTATTTTATTTTATTTTTATTTTGAGAGAGAGAGAGAGCATGAATGGGGGAGAAGGGCAAAGAGAGAGAGAGAGAAAAAGAGAATCTTAAGCACATTCAGTGCAGAGCTAATGCACGGGGCTTGATCTTACAACCCCAGGATCATGACCTGAGCCAAAATTAAGAGTTGGACACTTGGGGCACCTGGATGGCTCAGTAGGTTAAGCACTTGACTTCACTCAGGTCATGATCTCACAGTGTGTGATTTTGAGCTCTGCATCGGGCTCCATGCTGACAGCTCGGAGCCTGGAACCTGCTTCAGATTCTGTGTCTCCCTGTCTCTCTGCCCCTCACCCACTCACACACATATTCTCTCTCTCTCTCTCTCTCTCTCTCTCTCTCTCAAAAATAAATAGATATTAAAAAAATTATATATCTATATATATCTATATATCTATATATATATCTGTAAGAGTTGGACATTCAATCGACTAAGCCACCCAGGCATCCCCATCCCCTTTTTAAAGAAGAACAAGAAATTTGGACCACCCTGGAAAATCCTAGGTGCCAATTGATACTGAGCTTGGCATTTCCCACCTCCGGGAGCCACAGAGTGGGCACTGACCTCACCTGGCTTCTCTGGAGCCAGGACCAGGCCAGAATACCTGGAGCCTCTTCTCCCCACAAAAGCAAAAACTCTGACTTGGAGAGGCTTGAGCACAGGGCAAGGGCAGGCATTTGAGGTGCCCTCTGGGGGCCCCTGGAGTGAGAAAGACCACAGTCTGGCCCTTTGTGCCTTCCTCTGGGACACCACTTGGAGCCCTGGGCAGAAGGAAAAGGAGAAGGGAAGGGATGGGGCTGGCGCTGCTGCAGGCAGGCTGCCTGGGGACTGACGGGTTTCCTGAGAATGTGCCAGCAGAGAAATGCCAGGAGGACCCTGTATTTTAACCTTGCTAAGATGCACACCTCCCACCTTCGCTTACACACATTTTAATGTTTCTGAACTCAGCATGCATTTTGCAGTTGGCCCTGTCTTAGAGCTGTATTGGAGTTTGATGGCATTTTTTTTCTTTCCTAGTGGTACGTAAAACAATGGCGCATGTTACATTCAATTCTATCTTAGAGCCTAGGAAATACGGCAGTTGGAATCACGGGCGATAGGAGGTGGGCTGGGAGACCTGGATCTTCCAGGCCAGCTGCTATGTCATCCCAAGGCTTGCTCAGATTTGTCCTGCAACCGTGGCTCAGGAATACTTTGACTTTATTTTCCTTTACTCCCTTCCAGGGGTTGTTTGCTGCACCTTGGAACCCCTCTCCCTTCATCTAGACCCCCCACTTTGCAAGGAGGAGCCATAGGAGGCAGCACTGTGTAACAGCTGGAGCCCAGGGCATCCCCTGACCCGAATGGGCTGCATTTGGACAGTACGGTTGCTTCACCCCCAGGAGCCTCAGGCTCGTTGTCTGAGTGCTTGTTTCTTTTAATTCCTTTGGTTGGTTTGATTTATTTTTAATTATTGTTAATTTTTAATTTATTTGTTTTTAATTTACATCCAAGTTAGTTAGCATATAGTGCAGCAATGATTTCAGGCGTAGATTCCTTAATGCCCCTTACCCATTTAGCCCATCCCTCCTCCCACGACCCCTCCAGCAACCCTCAGTTTGTTCTCTATATTTAAGAGTCTCTTGTATTTTGTCCTTCTCCCTGTTTTCATATTTTTGCTTCCCTTCCCTTGTGTTCATCTGTTTTGCATCTTAAATTTCTCATATGATTCAAGTCATATAATATTTGTCTTTCTCTGACTGACGAATTTCACTTAGCATAAGACCCTCCAGTTCCATCCACGTAGTTGCAAATGGCAAGATTTCATTCTTTTTGATTGTCAAGTAATACTCCATTGTGTGTGTGTGTGTGTGTGTGTGTATACACACCATATCTTCTTTATCCATTCATCCATCAGTGGACATTTGGGCTCTTTCCATACTTTGGCTATTGTCTATAGTGCTGCTATAAACATGGGGGTGCACAAGCCCCTTAAAAACAGCATACCTGTATCCCTTGGATAAATACCTAGTAGTGCAATTGCTGGGTCGTAGGGTAGTTCTATTTTTAGTTTTTTGAGGAACTTCCATACTGTTTTCCAGAGAGGCTGTACCAGTTTGCATTCCCACCAGCAGTGCCAGAGAGATCCTCTCTCTCTACATCCCCACCAACATCTGTTGTTGCCTGAGTTGTTAATGTTAGCCATTCTGACAGGTTTGAGGTGGTATCTCATTGTGGTTTTGATTTGTACTTCCCTGATGATGGGAGCATTTTTTCATGTGTCGGTTGGCCATCTGGATGTTGTCTTTGGAGAAGTGTCTATTCATGTCTTTTTGCCCATTTCTTCACTGGATTATTTGTTTTTTGGGTGTTGAGTTTGATAAATTCTTTATAGATTTTGGATACTAACCCTTTATCTGATATGTCATTTGCAAATATCTTCTCCCACTCTGTTGGCTGCCTTTTAGTTTTGCTGATTGTTTCCTTCACTGTGCAGAAGCTTTTTATTTTGATGATGTCCCAATAGTTCATTTTGCTTTTGTTTCCCTTGCCTCCAGAGATGTGTTGAATAAGAAGTTGCTGTGGCCAAGGTCAAAGAGCTTTTTCTTGCTTTCTCCTTGAGGATTTTGATGGCTTCCTGTCTCACATTTAGGTCTTTCATCCATTTTGAGTCTACTTTTGTGAATGGTGTAAGAAAGTGGTCCAGGTTCATTCTTCTGCACGTCGTGGTTGAGTTTTCCCAGCACCACTTGCTGAAGACACTGTCTTTATTCCATCGGATATTCTTTCCAGCTTTTGTCAAAGATTAGTTGGCCATATATTTGTGGGTCCATTATTGCGTTCTCTATCCTGTACCATTGATCTGAGTGTTTTTGTGCCAGTACCGTACTGTTTGATGATTACAGCTTTGTAATATGTCTTGAAGTCCAGGATTGTGATGCCTCCAGCTTAGTTTTCTTTTTCAAGACTGCTTTGGCTATTTGGGGTCTTTTCTGGTTCCATACAATTTTAGGATTGTTTGTTCTAGCTCTGTGAAGAATGTTGGTGTTATTCTGGTAGGGATTGCTCTTGGTTTGATTTTTAAAGCTCACATTCCTTGAGAGTTTACCTGTGCAGGCCACTCATGTATCATTGTACTTAATCCTCACAACAGTAATTGCTAATCCCCAGTTTGCAGATGGGAAAACTGAGGCTCAGGAAAGCCACGTAATCTGGCCGAGACCTTGGAGCAAATAAAGGTGGAGTTGGGATTTGAACCCAGGTGTTTTGGTCCTCAGCCCTATCTTCTACTAGTATCTCTCATGGTAGAGTGCGTCATCAAAAGGGCTAGATTTGCTGATGTCTGAATTTCTGCTCTGCTTGGTGTGGTGTGAGAGTGATTCAGACAGCCCCTGCTTGTGAGAGATGTCGGTCCCAGGCAGGAAGGGTGCTGAGGACACGGCAGGGATGGAACTGGCTCTGGGGGTTGGAAGAAAATCCTGCTCCAAGATATTAATAGGGTCTACAGGCATCTAGGCATTTTCCAGGCTTTCCCATTCTTTCTGTAATGCATTTGTTTCAGCAAAAAAACAAGATATAGAATAAATGCTTGATCAGAAAATTAAATGCATGAAGCCTTCCCAGCTGTAGGTGAAGGGACTCACTCCTGTCCTGCAGAGTAACCAGCACACAGAGGAATGAGTGCTCACCTCCGACCCTACCCTGAGTAGAAATGCTCACGTTTGCCATCTTACTTGTCCTCATGATTTTAAGTCCTGAATGAAAGTCTTCCCCCTCCAGGAAGCCCTCCAGGAGCACCCCAGCCAGGCCCATGTACATATCCTCTGTGATTTCTGAGCATCCACTGCAGCGCCTGATGGTAGAGTGGGCCCCAGCACCTGTGCACGACCAACTCACTCCCCCAGCTACTGGGCCTGCTGACAACGGACAGTTCCATCTGGGTCCGCCCTCTTAGCAGATGCTCACTTGAAGAGAGATGTCTCTCTCCAGGTCACACCTTCTCCCTGGGGCAGTCCACACCCTAGGACATTATGAGAGAGACAGCTCTGCAGGCTCCCTGAGGGCTCTCTGAGGTCACCTGAGACCTTTGATGTGACTGCCAGGCAGCCCAGCTTCTCCCCAGTCCAGCCCTGCCTCCTCCCTTCTCTGCAAGCCTCCATTCTGAGAACATTCCCCAGTAAATTCCCTGCACGCCAATGTCCTCCTCAGGGTCTTATTTCTGGGGATCCAACATGCAACACCCATGGTCCTCTTGGGTTGCCTCTCTCTTTTGTCACTTGTTAATGTGGTGGCCTCTCTTTATAGCTACATCTCAAGGGTGGAGGGCTTTTCTTCCCGGCTGGACTCACAGAGCCTTTGATTGAGTTCAGCAACCCAACGTACGACCTGCAGATCCCAGAGAACAAGAGAGTATGCTCTTTTATTTGTTTATTCCACGAAGATGAGGCATGACCAAGATGTGATGTAATGCTTAAGATGCTTACACTCCAGTGGAGGTGTTGGGGGGGAACAGATACACAGAGAGGGTGCGTTCCAGAATAGAACTCAGGAATGATGCTGTGGAACCCCCAAGGGAAAGCGGTCCAGCAGAGAGCAGGAAGCGGGAAGATTCTGAGCTAGCCTTTCTTTGGAGGCCGTGTCAGGTCTGGGCAAGCAGCGGGAGGGGAAGGGAAGTTTTCCAAAGACTTTTCTCATTTGTCGCGGGGGGATAATAGCTGCAGGCCTCGGAGGTTGTTTTGAGGACAAAACTATCAAACAAAACTATCAAATCCTCTACAAGCATATGAAGCCACTTCACAGGCAGGCGCAGGATTGTACAGAAACAGAAGTCTGGTTGGGTATAGAGAAGGGGTGGGGTGGGGTAGAAGGGAAGCCGTACAGTCTCCATCAGAGGCCACTGGCCCTACAGAGAGGGACCAGGGAAGTAAGAGGTGGGGCAGAGAGAACCTTCAGGAGCCCTGGGGGAAGTGAGTGGATCTCCACATCTCCAGGCCCCCGAAAGTGCTTGGCACGTTGCTTTATGCCTGACAAGCTCAACAGACTCCCAATCTTGTGTGAAAACAAGAGGCAGGAGCAGCTGCCGTTCCTGATGGATACGTGCATATAGCTGTCCCGGGGTGTGCTCCAAATGGGAAGAGGGGCCGATGCCTTTGCAGAGGGCAGCGTCAGTGTGACACAGGGCCTCGGTGCCTCTGAGTTGGAAGATTTTTGCACTGGTGTCATGTCATGTCACCCTACATGGAGTTAGGCATTTTGGCTTCCCCAGAGACTCCAGGCTGGTGTGGTGGTGCTGGGGCAGGGGTGGGTGGATGGTGGGGACATCATCCACACTCCTCTGCTGGGGGCCGGCAGAGCAAATGTGTCAGATAAGGTTGAGGGGGTAGAGGGGGGCAGACCCTTCTCCAAAGTCGCTTCTGACCTGTTGTGGCTGGCGTGCCCTCCTCCCTGATCTGGACATGGTGCCACCATCCCAAGTGGCATAAACT
This sequence comes from Felis catus, assembly GCF_018350175.1. NCBI lineage: Eukaryota > Metazoa > Chordata > Mammalia > Carnivora > Felidae > Felis > Felis catus. Next base: position 11,452,934 of record NC_058377.1, on the reverse strand, counting down.
AGTAGACTTCAAATCCCTTTGGGCAGCCCAGCAACTGGATGTCGTGGCACCTTGGGCAGAGTGCTTTGAGGTACTGATAAGCCTGATTCCATCGTGTAAAATAGGAACACTTTTGTTAGCAGGAGAGTCAGCTATATTATATGTGCATTATGTTCTAATCACAACCAAAACACAGGCTGTCAAGCTCGTCAATGCCTGATGCGTCTCAAGTCTGCCTCTCAGGCTCTCTGCTTCCTGCTCTCAGTGAGCAGCTCCTCAGCCTCCCCAAGCCCAAGGCAGAAATGCCGTTCCCTCTACCCCTACTCTCTCTGCTTGCCCCGGCCCCTCTCCCATCCCACATCTCTCCATTGGATACCGATGCACAGGTCAGCCGCTGATTCTGAACACTTCTCTCCTCATCCCTGCCACCTTCATTCAGACAACCACCCTCCCTTCTCCAAATGACAGCCATAGCCTGGCCTCCTCCAAGGCCTCCCTATGCTGCTGCAGCCACTTTACTAAAACACCAGCCCCGTGGTCCTTCCTCTGCACCCAACCCCTCAGGGCCTCCCAGTCTTATGAGACAGAATCTGGCCCACGACTGGCCCCCCGGTTTCTTTTGCCCCCGCTTCACACCCTACATTTTTAGCCAAACAGAACTGTTTGTTGTCTGGCACCGTGTTGTGTTCTCTCTAGCTGCAGCGTCTCCCAAACTCTGTGGCCTGGCTGTTTCCTCCTTTGATCGCATCTCAGATGACACCTCCTTCAGGAAGTTCTCAGGCTCTCAGGGCAGGAATGCAGAAACTCCTCATCTCTTCCTCGGGTTCCTGCAGCCTCCCAGCTGGTGTGCCGCCACCTGCTTGGCCACACACTTCCATCCTCTGAACAGCGGTTGGAACCTTCTCGCCGGAAGGCGCCTCTGATCACGTGGTTCCCACTGCCCTTAGGCTCAAATGTAGCGTGACTTGGAAGGCCTTCTAGGATCTCCCTCTGGCACCCTCCCCAGTTCAGTTCACGGGCTTCAGCTGCCCCGAATGAATCTCTTCCAGCCCTCCACCGGGTGTCTGCTGTCTCGCTCTGTCATTTGCTTATGCTGTTTCTTGTGTCTAGACCCTTCCCTGGGCTCCCAGCTCTTCACCTAATGACTTAGGTTGTCTGTCAATAGTCACTTCCTCTGGAAAGTCTTATTTCAATGCTTGAACTAGCTTTTGTGGTCCTCCTGCATTCCATTTCCTAGTGCCCACTGCTTATAGATTTAAGTGCTTGATTCATGGGCTGTTGTTTCTTTTAGAATGTGAGCTGGGTAAGGGCACCCGGGTGGCTCAGTCGGTTAAGCTTCTGACTTCGGCTCAGGTCATGATCTCACGGTTCTTGAGTTCGAGCCCTGTGTTGGGCTTTGTACTGACAGCCCGGAGCCTGGAGCAAGGGCTTTAGGTTCTGTGTCTCCCTTTCTCTCTCTGCTGCTCCCCGACTCATGCTCTGACTCTCTCTCTCTCTCAAAAACAAACATTAAATTTTTTTTAATTTAGAATGTGAGCTGGAGAACCATGTATATTTCGTTCCAGCCCATATTTCTAGCACCACATAGAACAGTGCTCAACAAATATTTATAGAATCAAGAAGGAATGAATGTGTATTCCTGTTCCTGCCCCTAGAAGCTGGAACTCCTCACTAACTTGTCTCCAGGAGGTGGTGCATGAGATGTGCTTACTAAGTGTTTGTTGAATAAATAGATGAATGAATGATCAGCTCTTTTCAAGTTCATTTATTTTATTATACTTTCTTTAAAAAAATTATAATTGCTCATTTGTCTTGCCATCTGCAAGAACTTGCCAGCAGAAGAGTGGCAGCGGGCCCCAGCGTTTTAAGAAAATCGTTAAAATACAGAACTGAAAATCCCGAGGCTGGAGAATTCTACTAACTGCCAGTGGTTGGCTGTAGCTCCAGAGCTTTCCGTGGGAGGCAGCACGCTCTGGGAGGTCCTCCTGCTCACCCGCCGTGTCCATTTTTCCTGGCCAGAGCCTGGCCACCCAGTGGCCCCGTTGCCCCGATGGATCCACTGAACCTGTCCTGGTACGATGATGATCTGGAGAGCCAGAACTGGAGCCGGCCCTTCAACGGGTCCGAAGGAAGGACCGGAAAGCCTCACTACAACTACTATGCCACGCTTCTCACCTTGCTCATCTTCGTCATCGTCTTCGGCAACGTGCTGGTCTGCATGGCCGTGTCCCGCGAGAAGGCGCTGCAGACCACCACCAACTACCTGATCGTCAGCCTCGCCGTGGCCGACCTCCTGGTGGCCACGCTCGTCATGCCCTGGGTTGTCTACCTGGAGGTAGGTCTGCCCTCCCCTCCGCTGCAGGGGAGCCTGGAGTCCAGGCACTTCCCGACGAATTGCCTGGTGCCTTCTCAGCAGGCCTGGCCTCTCCTTCCACTCCGGGCTCAGTTTTTTCCCTTATGAAATGGGCTTAATGCCTCTTTCACAGTCCCAACTGCCAGTTGGAGAGTGCTTACTAAGGGTCGAGTCCTCTATCCCCGGCGTTTTCCCGTGTAGCCCTTAGGCCAGCCCTGCGAGGTCACCCCACGACTACCACCATCTCACAGGTGGTGAGCCAGGTGGTCAGAGAAATTCGGTGACTTATCCAGCATCATGCAGCTGGCAGGTCCCAGCTGGAACTTGGCTTGGCCCCAGGTTGGTTGGTTAGATCATGCTGCAAATGGGAGTGATGGAGGAAGATCCTCAAGGAAGGGAGATGTTCATGCATCCAGACCCGAAGCTTCCCATTCTTTCTTGTCACTTCGAAAGTGGGAGCTGCTACTCTGTGTGCTCCTTATGCCTCCCCTCTTCCCGGTTCGGTCTAGCACCAATGTCTGGGACCTCCAGGCAGGGTCCGCTGTGGGCTGGGCACAACCCCTTGGCTCGGGAAGGATCACATGGTCACCCAGGGCTCGGCCCAGGATGGGGCCCAGCTCTGCACTTCCGAATAGAGAGTGGGAGGCCCCTGCCGTGGTCCAGGCACCTCGCCAGGCATTTCGCAGACACAGACTCAGCAAACAGTCATGCTAATCCTGGGAGTTGATACTTTTCTTCTCAGTTTACAGAAGAGGAAACAGAAGCTTTGAGAAGCTGTCTGTCCTCAGATCGCACAGCAAGGGGAGTAACCGGGGAGCCACTTCCAACAGGCAGACGTGGGAGGGTCTAGGGTCTTGCGTCCTGGATCCTGCCCCTCTCTTGGCCTAGGGTTCTGGGGTGGAGTCTGGGAACTGACCAGCCAGTCAGGAAAGAGCCAACACTAAGGTCCCTGCGATCATTGGGCACTTACCTTCCCGTCCTGGGCAAGATAGGGGGGATACACCTGTGCTATAGAGGCAAGTCCCTGGCTGGGAGGGTAGGGCTTCCACTTTTAAAGGAAAACATGACATTTTGTAGGCTTGAGCCAAGGCGACACCCAGAAGAGGGAGCTGAGGTGGGGGAGAGGAGGCTGGCCCAGCGTGGCCCCTCTCCTGGTCTCCACACCCGGGGGCTCCCTGGGCTTTCTCATCATGCTCACAGGATCACACACCCCTGGTTTTCTGTAGCACAACCCCAACAGGCTGGGACGTCCAAAATGAATGTGAAGGAAAAACCCCAAAGGAAACAAGCAAAATAACACGAAATCTACAGGTGCCACAGGCCAGGGGTCCACTTCCTCCACGACTCACACGTCCGTGAGTCTGTTCAAGCACGTCTGGTCTGAGGGCCTCTCCCTGAGGAACCCTTCTCAATCCTAAGGCCTCTTCCCTTCCTGCTCCCTCTCAAAGGAGGGTCCCAGGCCTCAGACCATCAGGGGAGAATGAGGTGCGAGTGGCAGAGCAAAGAACCTCTCTGTGCCTCACTTTCTTTATCCATATAAAGGAGATAATCACAGTATCTATCTCGTGGCATTGCTTTAGAATCTAATGAGTTAGTTAATATATGCAAAGGGCTCAGATTGGTACCTCACACTGTAGTGAGCAAGATGTAGAAATCAGCTGTGACAGTGGCGCTGAAGACGAACGTGACGGTGGTAGCCATCCAGCACCTGTCCTCACAGCGAGGGCCCTCCCCGTGCCCAGGCAGCAAGGCGCCCTCTACCCACAGTGAAGCATGCTCTGCCCGCGGCTCCACGCAAGGCTTCTGGGCTTCCAGATCTGCAGCCTCTCCCCCGACACTCTAGGATAGAGCCACATCTGTACACAGGCTGTACTGGGGGTTTCTGAGAATCTGTAAGTCCTGTGAACAGATACTTTCAACATAACCAGTTCACCATTATTTTAAGGGGGAAGCGCAGTGGTTTGGGGGACAGAGTGGAGAATGGTATCATGGAGGGTAGTGCTCTAACTTTCTCATTATTTCCCTTTAAAACAAGAGCTGGACAGTGAGCTCGACTTACAGGTTATTGTCCCAGCCATTTTTTGTCCTGAGAGACTGTCCCGAGGGGAGTCTCAGCCTATCCCAACATCCTGTCAGAGTGTTCTTGCAGCCCATATACTCTTTCCTTTCTAAGAGATGCTCTTGTTGTCCAGAATTTTCCACCCTGTTCCCTTCCCAGCAATACTAGTGCCTCTCATAGCCTGCCATGTCAGCACGTGTCTAGCATGCTAGATTGGATTGGATGTGCTTTACTCTTTTTTTTTTTTTTAATGTTTATTTATTTTTGAGAGAGACAGAGACAGAATGCTAGTGGGTTAGGGGCAGAGGAAGAGGGAGACACAGAAGCAGAATCCAAAGCAGGCTCCAGGCTCTGAGCTGTCAGCACAGAGCTCCACACGGGGCTCGAACTCACGAGCTGTGAGATCATGACCTGAGCTGAAGTTGGACGCCCAACCGACTGAGCCACCCAGTCACCCCCGTCAATGTACATGGCTGCCAAAAATTTCTCTCGAGTCTTTGAGTCAGCTGCCCCCAGGCCTGTGGAGGAAAGCCCTCCCTTCTTCTGTGCTCCAGACAGACCTTTAGGGGTAGGGACTGAGAGCTCCCTAAAGGCAAGGACTATGCCAATACTGTTTACCACTGTACCCCAGAGTCTAGGACAGAGTCTGGCCCATAGTAAGTTGCTCGTAAGTGTCTGTAGGAAAGATGGAAGGCAGGGGAGAGGGAAGGAGGGAGAGGAAGAGGGCCCTGGTAGCTCAGACCTGGATCCCTAGGGACATAGAAACAGCTCTGAAGTACTTGTCTGGGGGTGGGGGGGCCTCAAGGTGGAGGGTGGACCAGGTGGGTCTGGGACCCTCCTGGCAGTGCCCTACAGGTAGACTCTATTTATACCCGGAGCTCCTCACCCCCCAGTCCAGACCTGACCTGCCATCTTGGGGAGTCCTGTGCTGTGATGTGGGCTCACGTGAGCCTAGAGAAGGCAGCTTCCTTCCTGTCTTCTGGGACCAGCTGCTGTTTCTTCACGTCCAACATCAGTGGCTACAGTTCCTGTCACCGAGCTTAGGTGCCAGCATTTGGTTTCACGCCTGAGAGCAGAAAAAAGAGGCAGCACTGGGAATGAGCATGTTCCAATTAGCCTGACGACTGACAGTGCTATGACAGAAGGATGGGAACTGCCCTGCCCCAGGCCCTGGGAGGGGGGCTTTCCTGCTCCTTTTTCTCCTATTGGTAGAGGCCTAGGATGTGTCTCAGGGTCAGGGTCAGGGTGTTGCACACTTCCAAATTTGCCTGGGCCAGCTCGCTGCGTGAGTGTGTGTGCCTGTGCGTTTAAATGGGTGGTATGGATGTGCATGGGCGTACGGGAAAGTGAGTGTGTGTGCGTGTGTGTCTGTGTGTGTAAGGGGGAGAGGGGTGCAGGAGCGGGCCTCCTCAGTTCCATCATACAAGGATCTATGGGTACAGCCGCCCCTCCCCACCCCCTCCTGGTGTTTCCAGAGCTTGAGCCCAGGTTTTCCGTCCTGAATTCTCCAGGTGCGACAAAGAGCAGAACTGTCTTCTTTGTCTCAGAGCCATGGTCCTCACCGTTGTCCTTAACGGACACTCGCCGGGCCCCGACTGGGCCACACACCATGCTGGTCCCGAAGGAGCTGCCTGGCTCCCCCAGAAACCTGGGATCAGGGCAGGATCAGAAGCTGAGTGGAATGGCCTTGGGCAAGTCACTGCCCATTTCTGAGGCTCAGTTTCTCCACTGGCAGAATGGGATGCAAGTAGATCACACGGATGTTTTACAGACGAAGGCTCAGAGTTGAGGCACGAGGTGTAAATTGGTCATCATTCTTCCTGTCCGGTTTTTGGCACAAAATGGCCCTATGTGTCTAGCAGGGGAGGGGAGCAGGGACAAGTGCCTCAGACAGCCAGGGGCACGGCTTCCCTTTGCTGCCCCACTTCTCTCCCGGGCCCCAACTGGAGACCCGCAAGAACCCCACAGCTGCCCTCTGGGCCTGTGGCCCAGTCTGCCCCAGGAGAGCCAAACTATGCGGTCTGAGCTCATCGTCCCTCTTCCGTCCCCCCTTATGGTGCTTTGTCCCCAGGTGGTGGGCGAGTGGAAATTCAGCAGGATTCACTGTGACATCTTTGTCACTCTGGACGTCATGATGTGCACAGCAAGCATCCTGAACCTATGTGCCATCAGCATCGACAGGTGAGCCCAGCCAAGGTGGGAGAGGGGACCCAAGCCATTGGCCTTTCGGGCTGAAGAGGCAGGCTGTGTGCCTGTGAGTCCGTGTGTGTGTGCACATGTGTACATGCACATGCATATAGGTGCACGTGGATCTGGCTGGGAGAGTCCAGACCACCTCATGAGAGGCCATGGTACAGATGGAGATGCTACCAAGGATACCCAGCAGAGACTGGTAAAGAGGAGAAAGTTCCCAATGTTGACGGCAGCCCTAGGTCTATCGCTTCCTACTTAAGTGACCTTGGGCAGAATGTGCACATTCTCAGAACCCTACCTCGTCTAGAAATCAAGGATGATGACCCCTGTCCAGGTGGGGCCACAGTGTCCGGTTGTGCATTTCCTGTCCAGCACAGGGCAGGCACACGGCCAAGGGGGTCCGGGTTGTGCTCACTTTGTTAAACTATACCCTTGGAGCCTTTCACTGATTTGCACACACAGGCCACGCGGGCTCCCCTGGCTGGGCTCCCCTGGCAGGATTCTTGGAAGATGAAATGAGCTACTATATGGGAAGTGCTGGATCAAGGAGACGAATGATTTCCACTGTTATTATTTTCTGCTGAATGGGGCTGAATTCTTTCTTCGAGGAGCCTGGCTACCAACCCGTCAACAAACGCTTCCACTTTCTGTGAGCACAGCATGGGTGCAGTTTCAAAGGTGCAAAGACCCAGACCATGGTCCCTCAAAAACCTTAAAATCCAAGTAGGGACACTGGAGTAATAGATATGGCCCAGGATTACATGGTCGCCAGTCAGTCACTGAAGTATCACCAACTACCCTTGCTGTCTGAGCTGGGGCAGGAGAAAGGAGTGATTTAGGGTAGACAGGCAGCCTTCAGGGAATTTCAGACAACTGGAACTCCCCAAGGTGTGGGGTGTCTCTGGTGTGTGCCTGCTGTGGAATGAGTTCCTGGGCCTGCACCCCAGACTCAGGGTCCCCTGCCCCGTGACCTTGCAGGTACACAGCCGTGGCCATGCCCATGCTCTACAACACCCGCTACAGCTCCAAACGCCGAGTCACTGTCATGATCGCGATCGTCTGGGTCCTGTCCTTTACCATCTCCTGCCCACTGCTCTTCGGACTCAACAACACAGGTGAGTCCTGTCTCTGTCTCCCTGGGGTTCCACTGCCCCTCTTCGCTGCACGGGACCCCGAGAGATCTGAGCCCCTGGAGCAGACTTAGGGGGATGACCTGTTTGCCAGCCTAGGCTGAGACCAGGCTGGGTCTCCCCAGCCAAGCCTGACTCTCAGTTGTACCTGGATGGGCCGGAGAGGAACAGTAGCTTGAGGCATAATGGGGTTGCGTGAGGAGTGGGGGTAATGATTCAGGAGGATGTCTGGCCATTTTCAACTTTGTTTTTTCAACCGAAACAGGCCAGACAGCCCCACCAACTGCATGTGTTTGCGTGTGTGTGTGCGCGTGCATATGCACACATGGGGGGGTGACTACGGGGTCCCATCCCCACCCCACGGTGATGCTGTTTGTGGTAATGAGGCTGCAGTCCAAGCTGGCCCAGCTCTGCACAGACCTGAGTCCTCTGGAGCAGGAGAGGTAGAAATAATAGAAGCTAGCCCACTGCACCTGTCCTGTGTGTCTGACGTAGAGGAAATAGGTGTTGGCCTGCCTGCCTGCCGGCGTGGGCAGAGAGCTTTCTCTCATCAGGCAGGCTCCAGTGAGGCAGGTGCACCTCTGGAGACCCTTACAGGGCAGGACACCAAGAAGCCTTGCAAAGTACCTCTTGTAGGAATTCCAAGACGTGGGGAATAGGCTTATTCCCTGAGCGTATGCTCAGATCAATCTGGAAAGGCCCTGAGATAGAAGTCAGACATCTTCTAGACCAGGAAGGGAACTTGGAAACACATCAGAACACAGGGTTGAGCAAATAGGACCAAGTCACCTTGTCCCTAAAATTGAAAGGTGGTAGACCGCCCCCATGTATACAGCAAGGGTTAAAATAAGGGTTTACTCTTTGACAATAATTTCCTTCTGTTATTTTTTCCAAGCACACTGGCCCCACTCATGTGTTCACGGGCAATAAAACTAATAATGAAATAAGGAGGGAATGTTAATGGGAAAACTCAGAAGTAGTCCATGAGAGCTTAGCTTTTTGCTCACAGTTGTGATGTGAAATCTCTGGTTTACAGTGCACGTTCATTTATATCTAGCATTTCCGGGTGGCCTTAGACACCTAGGCTTACTCTCTGTGACCTCGCTGCTGGAGTCTGGCGGAGGAGGGAAAGGTCTCTTGTGGTGCTGTGGCCCCGTGCGATGCTGACGTCCCCTCTGGGCTCTCCTTCCCCCCCCCCCAGACCAGAACGAGTGCATAATCGCCAACCCCGCGTTCGTGGTGTACTCCTCCATCGTCTCCTTCTACGTGCCCTTCATCGTCACCCTGCTGGTCTACATCAAGATCTACATCGTCCTCCGCAGGCGCCGCAAACGGGTCAACACGAAGCGCAGCAGCCGGGCTTTTAGGGCCAACCTGAAGGCCCCGCTCAAGGTCCCCAGATCCCCCACCCCCTCCAACGCCCACACCTCACCATTATCAAGGGAGCTTGCCCAGGCGCAGGTGGAGGCCCAGGGCAGTGCAGTGGGGCGGGGCTTAGGCTGGAGGGGGCTCCATGGACCTGGACCTGGGCAGGGCACAGTCTGAAGGCGTGGACCTCCGTGGGATGACCGAATCTCCAGGAGCCGGATGGAGGCAGGGCAGGTGGTGGACACCATCTGGGAGAAGTCTTTGCTTGGAGATCCTTGTCTGAATGCACCCTCTCCTCTCCTTCCTTTCCCATCACTTGTCCTTCCTTGCTGTGGCCCCTCTCTCTGCCTTTCCTCCCTCTGTGCTTCCCTCCCTCCCCTTTACCTTCCATGCTCCCTGTGCTCCCCTCTATGTGCACCTCCTCCTTCCTCCCCACTCTTTCCTCCTCCTCTCCTCCACCTTGCTTCCATTGCCTCCCCCTTATGTCTTGTGAATTCTCCCCTCTGCTCAGCCCTCCCTGTATGGGAAGACAGTATGTGGGCCTGGAAGGAACCAGGATCTTGGGGTTAGACACATCAGGTTCAAGGCCTGGCACTGCCACCTTTTTTGCTGAGTGACCTTGGGCAGGTTGCTTAACTTCTCTGAGCCTCGGTTTCCTCATCTGTTAAATGGGAATCATAATGCCAGCCTCTCAGCGTGGTCTTGAGGATTCAATGTGAGAGGGATATGAATATGTCTAGCATGTGCCAGACCCTTAACAGGTACCCCATTAAAGTCAGGGCCCGTTTGTCCCTCGTCCTGCCCACCTTTTCCCCTCACAGGACCAACTCCTCCTCTGCCCTTCTCTGAGCCCCGGTGCCCAGCCTGACCACCCCACATCGGGTGTCTGTCCCCAGCTGCCTGCCTGTCATGACCAGTGTACTGGCTCACTCCACAGGGCACCTGCACTCACCCCGAGGATATGAAACTCTGCACCGTTATCATCAAGTCCAATGGGAGTTTCCCAGTGAACAGGAGGAGAGTGGTAAGTGCTCAGGTCAGGGACCAGAGCCAGGTCCTTCCGCCCCTAGGGAAACCCAGCTGCCGTGATTCTCAGAAACCCCACCGGCAGCGCACATCCCAGGCTCCCCTACTTTGCCTCTGAGGCCAGACTCACCATGCACACCTCACAAGCAGGCATGCAGCAAGACGGCTCGATTCTGCAAGGCACAGATAGGCACCCCTAGCGCAAGAAAATGGTTGGGAGAGAGGACTTGGCCGTAATAACATAATTCAAATAAGAAGAGTGGCTGTTACCATTCACTGAACACCCACCGTGTTCCTACTGTCTCATCAAATCCTCACAGCGACCCTGAGAGGTAAGTCTTATTGAGCTTATTGATTTTAACTTTATGGAAGAGGAAACAGAGGCTCAGAGAGGGTAGGTAACTCACCCGAGGCGAAACAGTGAGATAGCGCATATTTGAGCCCAAACCCACATGACTCCGAAGTCCACGCCTCTGCTTCTCTTCCCTCTTGCATGTGCTTCCTTACCACAGGCAGGTTCTGGGGCTGGAGGCTGGGCGTGGAGGGGGTGAGTAGGGGAGCGAGCAGAGCAGCCTTGGGGCTGGTGGGGCAGTGCAGCCCGAAAGTAGAGCCTGGAGACGTGGAAGCACAGCAGACCCCAGGCTCTGCCCAGAGGAAGTAGCAGCAGGGTCCCAGCAGCAGGTGCCGCAGCCCCAGCTGGGCCAGGGAACCCACCCAGAGCCGCACACGAAGTTCAGGTCAGGTGTCCACAGGAAGCGGGGTCCCCGCTGTTCACTTGCACGGCAAGGGTAGGACTCCCTTTATGAGATGGGTGCCAAACGGGCATTCAGGATTGGGACAGGGGCAGCAGCTGAGTTATATCACCCCCGCCCCCCCCCCCCCCCCCGCCCCGCCACCGGGTGCAGAGCAAGGCTGCATTTGAGAAGTTCAAGCTGACACTCCACAGTCTGGGGAACCTGGGAGGCCGTGAGTGGATCCCCACCAAGGCCACCAGGTCAGCTTGGCAGGAATAGGGGAGCCCTGGGGTTAGCCCTTTGGCACAGGGATCAGTCTACAAGGAGAATGTGGTGGGGTGTCTCAGATCTGCCTGGCGGCCCCTCGATTCAGCCCAGCAGGAAGAACAGGGGTACCCTCTATGCAGTTAGAACATGAGCTCCTACAGGCAGGCACTGAATGCCAAACCAGTAATGTATTCCCAGCAGCCAGCTCGGTGCCTGGCACTCACTGGTACTCAGTAAGTGTTGCTCAGTCAATAAGAGAGAAATGCTGGGGGTAATAAGCCCTCACAGATGGTTGTGGGGTTATTGAGGCTGCATGAGTATTGCTCGGGGCCAAGTGCTGGGGATGACCCCGCAGGCAGGGACTGCCCTGGGGCCCAGACTGTCCCGACCTCCCTGTGTTCGGCAGAGTGACCCTGTGGTGTTTTCGGGAGTCTCTAAAGGAGGAGAGGGCAGGGCCGGGTGGGGCCAGGTGAGGCTGCGTGGCTAATGCCTGTGAACTGGCCTGGCTTTACCCAGAGTTCTCTGCCCCTGTGCAGGAGGCTGCCCGCCGAGCCCAGGAACTAGAGATGGAGATGCTGTCCAGCACCAGCCCCCCCGAGAGGACCCGGTACAGCCCCATACCGCCCAGCCACCACCAGCTGACCCTCCCCGACCCATCCCACCACGGCCTCCACAGCACGGCCGACAGCCCCGCCAAACCAGAGAAGAATGGGCATGCCAAAGACCACCCCAAGATTGCCAAGATCTTTGAGATCCAGTCCATGCCCAATGGCAAAACCCGGACCTCTCTCAAGACCATGAGCCGCAGGAAGCTCTCCCAACAGAAGGAGAAGAAAGCCACCCAGATGCTCGCCATTGTTCTCGGTGAGTCAGGCTGGCTGACGGCCGCAGCCTGTCTCTGTCCAGCCATCACCGAGGAAAGGACCCATCACCATCACCATGGGTCTGCCCACCAGGATGGGTCCTGTTACCTGCCATCCCCTTCCTAACCATGGCTGGCGGGCCAGGGGACCAGCACTTTCTCAGGTGCAGGCCACTCCCACTGATGTAACCCATTAGGTAGATTCTATAATTATGCTCCTTTTACTCATGGGGAAACTGAGGTCTGGAGTGGGTATATAACATGCCCAAGGAAGACCTATGATTTAAACTCAGGGAGTCTGACTTCAGAGTCAGTGAGCTTGGCCAGTCGACCATGGTGACCTCCAGAGCATCATGGTCCTGGGCCAGTCACCATCTCTCTCTGGAGTCCCCTCAGCAGGAGATTGCTTCTCGGGGCTGTTGTGGTGGTCAGATGGTACACAAAGGTGAAAGCATTTTGTAAAGTGGAAAGCAGTATACACAGGGATGTGTTATCAGTATGGTTTGGGTAATGTTGCTATTGTTGAGGAACTGGAAATTCAATTCACTTCAGCTCAACCAAGACCCTGTGGGACCAGAGCTGTGAACAAGGAAAGGGGGCTGGAGGGGGGAGCCATCTGAATGAGGGCATGGCTCTGTCAGCCAGGCAAGGCTTTCAAATAAAAGTTTCCTAGAAAACCCCAGATGGCGAGTTAAAACACAAGACTGGACGTGATGTGATGTGGCTGGTTGGGAACAGGAGGGGCCAATGTGACTGTGCCTTCCCTGCAGCACCCAGGCTATCACGGGGCACCCTTCCAGACCCACCATCCCCTCTGACCTCCGGCCAGTCCTGTGGCGTGAGCGGGACCAGAGTTACTACCCTGCTTTTATGAACGCACGCACAGGGTCACCGCAGGTTAAGGGACAGAGCCTTGATCATGCGGCTGGGGGTGACAGAGGAGGGTTGTAGCTGTGCCCTCTGCTCTGGTCCGTGGGGTCTCTCTTCAGTCCTGGGGACTCCCGGGGTGCTTGTGGGGCATTCTGGGCTCATGATGCCACCATGCCGAGAGTCCCGCCAGAGCACGAGGTCCTGAGTCAGATGGACAAAGCAGGCAGGAGGGCGGTTAGTCTAGGTCAGAGCGTCCCAAAGCAGCAATTAGGAAGAGGTACCCCCCAAGGGCTGGGGAAGGCATAGGGAGAGCCTGGCCACTGGTGGGACAGACCTCAACAGACTGGAACTCAGCGGGTCTTGACTTCATCCTTCATGAACGGGGTGGCCTTGTGTACATCACAGGGCCTGTGGGAGCCTCGGTTTCCCGTCCACCTCACAGGGATGCCAGGAGCCTAAGTGAGATGGGTGTCTAGCTCTCCCTTTTGTCCCTCGGGCCCAAACGGTGCATCCCCAACCTGCAGTGACCAAATGTTCCACTTCTGGTCGCTGAGGAAGATGTGTTTCTCAGAGATGACCAGAAAGTAGAGTACATATCTCCGTCTCTACTGACTTGTGTCAGAATGTTAACCTCGTGGATTTGTCTTCAAGCCCACTATCCTTCCCTGTGGGGTAGGTGTTATTATACCCATTTGACAGGTGAGGAAAATGAGGCCGAGGGAAGGAAAGTGGCCTTCACTGCAAACGGGTGTCAGAGACGGCTCTAGAATCTGAGGCTGAGACTCCTCCTGCCTCCCCTGACTTCCCTGCCTCGCCTGCCCCCTCCTCCTGCCTCCCCTGCAGGGCTCCTGGGCCGGGGTCTGTCTTCATGCAGGCCTTCCCAGCCCAGCCTCTCCCTGCCTGACTGCCGCCCTCTCCCCCAGGCGTGTTCATCATCTGCTGGCTGCCCTTCTTCATCACCCACATCCTGAATATACACTGTGATTGCAACATCCCGCCTGTCCTGTACAGCGCCTTCACGTGGCTGGGCTATGTCAACAGTGCCGTGAACCCCATCATCTACACGACCTTCAACATTGAGTTCCGCAAGGCCTTCATGAAGATCCTGCATTGCTGACCCGCTTCCCGCCTCCCTGCCCAGGCCAGCCGGGTCTCCGTTCCTGGGAGCCGTGGATGGGGGTGGTGCAGGGCGGACTCGGCCTTCTCTTTGTCCCCGGCAGGCTCTAGCTTGACTCCACGCCCCTCAGAGCTCACACACCCTCACTCCGCCAGGGTAGTGCTGGGGAGCCAGGCACGGTGCCAGCCCAAGGGCTGGACCCCTGGCTCAGGGGCGGCTCACAGAGCCCCTCCTCCCACCTCTAGGCCCTCTCCCCTTGGCACCAAAGACACAGCCGCCTTCTCTGACCTTTCTCTGGGCTTCTGGGGTCACCAGGAACAGGGGCAGGGCTCAGAGGCTGTGCTTTCTGTGGGGTTTGGCCTGGTCTTCGTAGGCCTGTGCTGGAGCGGGCAGTGTGGAGGGATGGATGGTTCCCACCCCACAAGGCCCATGCCTGGGAAGCCAGAGCTCTTGCCAAGGCCCCAGGAAACTCAGTCCTGGGAGACCCATGTAAATACCAGACCACAGGGTGAGCCCCAGAAAAGCCCAAGCCAAAAATCTTCATTCACTCCCTTTCCTGCCCGATGGGAGCCTCTGTTTCCACAGCAGTGGCTCCCACCCCACCCCACCCCACCCCACTGTGCCTCCAGCAACCCATGTGATTTCCACACCTGCTGAGGGCAGGAACCCTGGGCTTGAAAGGCCCCAGGAAGGTCTGCGGGGAGCGGAACGTCCCCCAAGCCCATGCTGCTGCCTCCTAACTGACTCGGTGCGTCCCTTCTCTAGCAACTGTTGGGCCAGCCTGTGAGAGGGCAGGGAAGGTGGGCCGCATCCGGGGTCCCGGGTGGATGTTGGTTCTCTGGGGGACTGCCTCCTGCCACACTTTGCCGCAAAACCACTCTCCTTTGCCTTTTGCCTCTCCTCTCTCCTGCCCCCTTCCCCTTCCACTTTCTCCGCCTTAGAGGAGCCCATGGTGAGGGGGCTGCTGAATACCACTTAGCCTGGGCTGGCCCTGCCCTGAGGGAGGAGGGAGGTTGCAGTTTGTGGGCAGGGCCCTGGGTCCCAGACTCTGTAACATCACTACACATGCTCCAAACTAATAAAACTTTGACAAGAGTCATATGCGAGGCCCCTCAGATGGAAGGGAACCGGTACCGAACTTTGTCCTCCGCAGCAGGTGTCTGTGCTGGGATCAGAGTTGGGGGAGCCTTCCGCAGCCCCTCCCACAAAGGGATGACCCTGGCCACAGCCACCAAGGTGGACGCCGGGGGGGCGGGTGGTGTGGGGGGGAAAGGAGGTGCTCCAGGAGGACTGGGGAGAGGATATGTGCGCCTGTGTTTTCCCCTTCCCCGTCCCTTGAGCCCAGGAGACCTGAATGCTCTCAGCCCTGCTACTGGCTGGCCCTGAGCCTCAACTGTCAACCAAGATGGGACGGGAGAAAGTTCCCAGTGGGAATCCCAGAGCACACCCAGGGCTCCCCTGATCCCTCCTGTAGGAAGGTCAGGCTGTCCCTACTTCCCACCTCCTCCTCTCCAGGTCCTGGCACCTCTGAAGGACCTCAGCTCTTATGACCCACCACGCAGAGAAGGCTCCATGGAAAAGGTGCCCTTTGAGCTGCCGGCTGTGTCCGTGTCTGTGTCAGCCCCTTGCCCTGACTTCTGGCTCACATCAGGACTCCCTTCCTCTGCAGCAGGTTGGGGAGGCAGGGAGGGCCTGTGTGACATGACCTAGGTGGTCCCCCTCCTCTTGGCCTCCAGATCAGTCACAGCTCCAAGCTCGCTGGGGCCACAAATTGGCATTGCCCTGAAAACAGAAATTTGGCTTTAAGAAATGAAATATAAATCAACCTGGCAAAGGAGGAATATTCTTACTACCTTGAGAATAACAGCGATGATGACAAACAAGGTGCCGGCTCCCACGGGCTCAGGCTCCGGGGAGCTGTCAGGGCATAATTTGCATGCTAAATACAATATTTTTAGCACCAAACTTTGGAGCACTTAACTTGCCCTGAACATTTAATTATGGACTTTGATCTTTTCCCTGAACCTGCTAAGCCCCAGGGGAGGCTCCTGTACCCGGGAGCACCCAGGTCCCAGAAGCTGGGCAAAATGGGCCCCTAGTCCAGCTCAGAGGGTGTCAGTAACCCAGTGACCACCTCCTGGGGAAGGTGTCGGACCTTCAGTGGGGTTAGAGACCCTAGAGACTTCTCTGCTGCCGATGCACACACAGGTATGCACACAGACACAGTGCACACTCAGCCTATGAAAGATCTTGCCCTGGATGGAAGCTTCAAATTTCATTGCATCATTAGAAACTATAAGGTCACACAGGTTTCTCAGCTGTGGGAATTGGAAGAGATGACAGAGGAGAGAGTAAAAGAGGGTGGAAGGAGGGAGACAGGGAAGGAAGGAAAGAAGGAAGGAAGGCAGGGAGGGATGGAGGGAGGAAGGAAGGAAAGTAAGGAAGGAGGGAGGGAGGGGAGCAGAAGGGAAGGAAGGAAGGAAGGAAGGAAGGAAGGAAGGAAGGAAGGAAGGAAGGAAGGGAGGGTTGAAGGGAGGAAGAGGGGACAGCAGGTAGCTAGAGAGGGAGGGGAGCCAGGCTCCCAGCAGTCTGGAAAGGGCGCTGATGGGAGGAGAGGGCAAGAGGGCAGGCAGGGGCGGGAGGCGGGGCAGAGGAAAGTTGCCCACAGTTGTCATGAAGCTTCAAGTCTTTCTTCCAGACAGCAGATTGACAGCTGGAGTGGGCAGGGGGAGGGCCGGCTCCGCCCCCTCCCCCCTCAACTCTTCGGGGACAGAGGAATGGGCGTGGGGACCCGAGAGAACTCTGAGGTGGAAGGGGGCGGCCCAGGCTCTGCTTCTCTCCCAGGAGGCCCTGACTACTGCTGCAGTGCTCTGATTTCTCTCCTCCGCCTTCCCTGGGCTTCTGTCTCTATGACTGTCTTTCTCCGAAGCATGACTTTCAACCAAGGGGTCATTTATCTGCCTTTACAGCAGGGGGAGTCTGACCGCCCCCCTACCCCCAAAACCCAGCACCGGGTCAGGCACAGCCGGACACTTTGCATGTATGTTCCCTCAGATGTCCCCGTGTGACTGCAAGTTTTCAAAGTTTCGGGCCCTCTCCCCTTCCTCTTCCCCTAGTGGGTTCCGGAGGAGTCCCAGGTGGCCCCTGGCTGGGGAGATGGAAACTGGGAAGGCCAGTAGTGCAAGAGAAACTGCATTTCATCCATCCATCCATCCACCCAGCCGGTGACTTCCTCCGTGGATCTTTCTCGAGCAACCATTGTGCTCCAGGCCCTGAGCAAGGTGCTAGGTGTGCAACAGGAAAAAGGTGGATGTGACCCCTGTTCTTGCAGAGTCTGTGGCCCACAATCACGCAACAGCTGTTAAAGCTGTGTGTCACCCATGACAGAGCCCTGGCTGGGTGTGGAGGCACAGGTCCCATAGATGACAATGATGTGGGGTGCAGCAGCCCTGGTGAGAGTAGGAGGGCTGAGGGCATAGAGCACTGCCTGAGTGGTGGGGCAAGAGGCCCTCGAAAGAAGTGACCGTCTGTCCTGCTTCCCTGGTGGCCTCAGAACACGGGCAGTCAGTCGTCTGCCATCAGGGACACTGACGACCAGCCCGCTTTGGGGGCAGTATGTCCACCTGCCCGGGATCCCTTCCCTGGCCTAGCCCTGTGCCCCACTGCCTCCCTGCCCTCCTGGGCCCCAGGACCCAGGCTATGTTTGTGGCCATTAGCCCCCATCCTATGCAGGGGCCGTGTGGGCTTTGCCCCACGTGCTCCTGTCTTCCTAACCCTGGGCCCCCATCCATGGGATCCCCTGTTAGGCCGCCTCTCTTAAGGAGACTCGTTGCCTTGATGACAGGCTGACCTTTGAATTCAGGGTTCCAAATTTATGTCTGACACTGCCCATTCTGCCTGTTTCCTGACCAGCCCTGAGCAAACCTGGAGGAAGCTAGTGTGGTGGGACGATTAAAAAAATTTTTTTTTAATGTTTATTTATTTCTGAAGGAGAGAGAGACAGAGTGTGAGTTGGGGGGGGGGGGTGGGCAGAGAGAGAGGGAGACACAGAATCGGAAGCAGGCTCCAGGCTCTGAGCTGTTAGCACAGAGCCCGATGCGGGGCTCGAACCCACGAACTGCAAGATCATGACCTGAGCCGAAGTCGGACGCTCAACCTACTAAGCCACCCAGGTGCCCCGAGATGATTTTTAAAAAGGTAGGAGAGAGGGAAAGAAAAAGCATCTGGGCCCCTGTCTTTTAGGAGGTTGCCCTCCGGTGCCTGTGAACAGCCTGGTAGCCTTTTGGGCTGCAGAGCTAATAAGTGGGGCGGGGGTGGGAGGTGTGTGTGTGTGCAGGGCAGGGGAGTAGTTTCTATTTATTTTATTTATTTCTTAAAATCTTTATTTTTTTAATGTTTATTTACTTATTTTGAGGGAGGAAGAGAATCCCATACGAGCTCCACACTTAACCCAGAACCCAATGTGGGGCTCAATCTCATGACAGTGAGATAATGACCTGAGGTGAAATCAAGAGTCAGATGCTTAACCACGTAACGGACTAAACCACCCAGGCACCCCAGGGAAGTAGTTTTTAGGGGGGCTGCAGGTCAGAGTCTTGTCATGCATGTCCCTGAGGGTCCTCTCCTGCCAACCCAGTGCCCCTGGCCCTGGGTCTAGAGAGTCCAGGGGAGCGGGAAGCTGGCGGGGACAGAGCAGACCATCTCCGGAAGAGGTGGCTTCCACCCTGGCTTTGTGGGGTTATGCAGTGCAGGGAGAAGAGGTACCTGGTAAGGACAGCTTCCCACCCCCTTTATTTTGCTACTCGCCAAATAAAGCAGGGCTGCTGGGGGGAATCCCCATGTGGAGGCATCTGGAGAGGCCTTTCACTCCTGGTTGGAGCTATGGCAGCTCCAGATCCACAGGAAGTGCCACACGGCCACTGCACTTGCTCGTGGCTTTCTTGCCTCCACCCCTGACTTCTGTCCTGAGACCCAGAGCCTCCCTGCTGCCTTGGATGTGCAGTGGAAGTCAGATGCTGCAGGTGAATGAAGGATAGAGGTCAGGCAGGGAGGGAGGTAGACCGCTCTGGGCATGGGGAGGGGTGGGGGACTTTGCAGGAGCAAAGCGCATGCACACCTCCCAGATTTTCCTGAGCAGGCCTGACAAAAAACACTGTCCTCTTGGTCCCTTGAGAGCAGTTTTCCCCCACCAGAGTGTCCCTTCCCCAACCCTATGCACGGCCAAAGGGTCTTTGGAATGCACAGTTCATTGTGTTTTTATTCTTCTGCTCAGAAAGGGAGAGCCTCTCCCAGCTGCCCCAAGGTCCAAGCTCCGGAATCAGGGTGGGCGTCAGGGTCTCACCACCCCATCTGCTCTTGGGCTGTCTGCACCCCTAGCTTGTTTGCTCGTTCACATTCCCCAGCCTCTGGCACCCCGGCTCCTTCCACCTCATCTAGGCACTGCCCCGTCTCTGCTGTGTCCTCCCACATATGTGTCTTCTGGAAAGTCCTCCCTGATTGACCCACCTGGCTTGGTAACTGACTGGATGAGGGACGGGGCCAGATTATAGACTGTGTTGTCTATTAGGCACATGTGGAGCTACTTAAGTTTATTGAACTCAAACGTTTGGTCCCTCGGCTGCACTGGCCACATTTCAAGAGCTCAGTAGCACAGAGGGGAAGGACCTATCCTAACAACCGGTTGCAGATGCGGGTTTCCCACCTCCCAGGGCGTGCTGTTGGACAGCACCAGTCTAGAAGGACTCCCAGGTTAAAAGTTCAGGCAAAAACTGACAGGGGAAGAGAGTGAAGAATGCACTCGAGGGGAGGGAACGTCCCAGTTTGGGACTTTAAGGGGTCTGTAGGACCTCCAAGTAGAGATGCCCAGTAGGAAACTAGGGAGTTCCTATCCTTGGCCACCCCCCAAACTCCCCCAAACAGGATTTGAAATCCAGCTGGAGACTCTCTCCTCGGAAATGTCAAGGGCCTCACTAAAATCCAATTCTAAACATCCCACGAAAACCTCTAGAAGGCAGCTGTGTGGCAGTGGGGCTCACCATAGACACTGTGCGATGTGTCTGGCTTGGGTTGACTTGAAAAGCAAGCAGGTGCCGGTAGGCAACGTGAGGGCTGTGGGCCGGAGCTGGCCTGAACCTGCTACGTCTGTTACCTCCTGGAGGCAGGCTGTAGACCAAGCAGGGGTCTGAGAATCTCAGCCTGGACCCCGGGACCATCAGGTTGGTAAGATGCAATGACTCCCAGGGGTAGTCCTGACCTCATGTCCACGGAATCCCTGCCATTATAGGACAGCAGATGCAAAGGCATCAATTATCTGTTCTCTTTCTTCAGGATCTTTCAAGTTCTTTCCAACAGGAGAGCCCCAACACTGCTGTCCCCCTGTGCCTCACTCCTGGACATTCCCAGGGATTGATCTGAGCTCACCTGGCTTTGAACTGGTAGCCCCCCCCCCCCCCCTTCTCTGGCTCATGCAGAATCCTAGCATGGGAGCCAGACAGACCTCAGTACACAGGGAAGGCAAACACCATAGAGTCCTCTCCCCTTCCCCCTTCCTGCTCTAGCATGTTCTGGAAAGACAGAACTCCCAGGGGGCATTTTCAGCTACAAGTCTTGCCTAAGGCTCAACCTCAGGAAGAACAAGGAGAATGGACCAGGTGGCTGAGCAGGGAGGAGAAAGATGAACGTTCGAGTGATGCCTACGGTAGTCCTCAGGAGTCCCCACTCCTTCAACTAGCCCAGAAAAGCCCACCACCAGGGGGCTGCCGGCGGATTACTGTCATCATGGTGGTGCTAAGGAGAGGGCACAGGGAGAAATGAGACACCCCCTGGTGTTTGTTCTCAGCCCTGGCTGCTCTCCAGCTTAACCCAGGAGATTCTTGTTTAACCGGGTAGGGCCAGTGTTTAAATAGCTCTTCTACCCCCACACACCTCACCCAGGAGGTTCTAATGCGTAGGTTTGATTTATAGCTACTGTTCTGGGGCACATCCCAGCTCGGTGCTACTCTCAGGGCTCTCCGTGGCGGCCACGGGCTGTGACGTGATGGGGTGAAGCATCTAGGGCCCAGGAGGTGGGCGCCACAGCCCAGAGACACAACACTGCCAGCAGGTATGTGGGGTAAGAGGTCTCCTCTGCTCTGCCTCCCACCCTATGCTGACAGCAGGCTGCTGACTGATGGCCCCGCATGCACCCGACCCCGCACAGAGGTGAGCCTGCCCAGGGGCTGGGGGTTGGAGCTGGCCAGTGGTTGGGGCAGAAGATTCCTTTTCTCTGACAATTACAAAACATCCTTAAATCAAAATTGGAGGGACTGCTCCAGCAGTGCGGAGAGGTGGAGAGGAGTGGGATAGGACTTTAGGGCACCCATTCTTACCCACTCAAGTCCCCCCACCTTTCTGAGGCCGGCCATTCCCGGCAGAGCCAGAGAGGAAGCAGAGGCTGGGCCCAGTCAACACAAGGGTAGTGTGAGCAGCCCCCGCTCTGCCCCGAAACCTGCCCCACAATGTGTAGGGCAGGCCAGGCCAGCACATGGGCAGCCAGGGTATGGTCACAGGGGACAGTTATCTGAGCTGCTGTGGCTGGGAGGGAAGTCCCTGCCCCAATAACCCACCCCTCACCATCACTACCTCCTCCAACTCTACACTTCTGGCCCCTCCCTCCTCCCACTGGGTGAGCTTATACACACACCACGCCCCACACGCACTCTACTGGCCCCACGGGTCAGCCCGTCTCCAAAGGGGAGACTCAGATCCCCAGCTCTATCGACTTCACGGTTTGCAATCTGGCCATATAACTAGACAGGGCAAAGGGGAGGTAGGGGAGGCCAGGGACCCACAGAGTATCACACTCATGGGCAGCTGGAGCTGCCCTTCTTCATCCCCGAGACCATATGGGAGACCCAGGAGCCAGAAGCAGAGCCACCAGGAAGGTGTGGTCTGTGTGGCAACAGGGGGCTGGCTGGGGCTGTAAAGGGCAGGCAGAGATTTCCTCCTGGCTTTTAGCTACAGCCCCTTTTGAAAAGCACGTGCCTGGCTCTCCTGGTCTTGCCAGAGACAGGGGCCAAGTACACAGATACTATCGAGGAGGGAGCACGCCCCTCTTCTCTTGCGTCCCTTCACCGTCAGAGAGGGTTCCCAGGATGCAGGGGCCCCTGGGAGTTCAGGGGCAAGTGGCAAAAGATGGCAGGAGTCTGGGGAAGGAAGAGGGAATTCACTTTGGGGGCTTGAGTCCAGGTTTGGGAGGAGGAAGAGGTGGCCAGGGCCAACTCCCAGCTACGACCCCAGTGTACTTCCCTTCCCTCCGGGGGGAGACCAGCCTCCTGTTTCCTCTCAAGGCCCCAGGGGCAGGTGGCAAGGACAGGGAAGGGGCCGTGCCAGAAGCCCAGCTTCACCTCCACCAACCCTTCTTCCTCACGGGTAAGGAGGCCCCGCGTTGTCTACATTTCTGACTGGGCTCCAGGCTCAGCACCGCCCAGGACGGCCGGTGAGGGCTCCTTGCCCTCCAGGAAGGCAACGATGTTCTTCTTTTGGTTCCGGAGGGCCAGCTGCAGGGGTGTGCAGCCCACCCCGTCCTGGATGTCCAGCTGGGCGCCGGCTTTGACCAGTACTTTGAGGATGGCCACGTTGCCCTTGAGGGCGGCCAGGTGGGCGGGAGTCCAGCCCACCTCGTTGCGGGCATGGACATTGGCGTTGTGCTCCAGGAGGTTGACGACGCTCAGGAAGGAGCCCCGCTGGACAGCCAGGTGGAGGGGTGTCCAGCCCGACTGCTCGGGGGCATTGGGGTCAGCCCCGCACCGCAGCAGTGCTAACACCACCCCCTCCTCCCCGTGGCGGGCGGCCAGGTGCAGGGGCGTCCACTTCATGCCCCCAGGAGCCCCCAGATCTGCATGGCTCTCAGCCAGCAGGTGGATGACCTCCAAGTGGCCCTTGTAGGCTGCTAGATGGAGGGGCGTCCAGCCCTGCTGGGTGGGCAGCTGGAGGCTGGCCCCGTACCTGAGCAGCATCTTGCAGATAAGGTACTTCCCCCTGGCGGCCGCCATGTGCAGTGGGCTGTAGCCACTCCGGTCAAGGGCATCGGGAGCCGCCCCGCTCTTCAGCAGGTGCTGGATGGCCCTCACT
Source organism: Felis catus (assembly GCF_018350175.1). Lineage (NCBI taxonomy): Eukaryota > Metazoa > Chordata > Mammalia > Carnivora > Felidae > Felis > Felis catus. The sequence goes on along the minus strand of NC_058377.1, from coordinate 11,429,865 downwards.
TTGCCTCGCTCCACCGCCAGGTGCAGCGGCGTCCTCAGGTTTCTCTGCTGAGCATCCAGCTCAGCTCCCTGGCCTGCCAGCAGCTTGACCAGGCTGACGTGGCCAAAGTAGGCGGCCACGTGGAGAGGGGTCTTGCCCTCGGCCTCATGCAGGTTGGGGTCGGCCTGACGGGAGACCAGAAGCCGTGCCACATTTTCAAAGTTGTTCTGTGCGGCCAGGTGGAGCGGGGTCCAGCCCTCGTGCTCCTGGGCGTCCACGTGGGCCCCGTGGTCCAGGAGCAGGCGGGCGGTGCGGTCGTCTCCATTCTGGGCTGCGAAGTGCAGGGGGGCCCAGCCGTCTTCATCCGCCAGGTTGGCATCGGCCCCGTGCTCCAGGAGCAGGGTGCAGAGTTCGGGCTGCTGGTCCTGGGTGGCGATGAGGAGGGGCGTGTAGCCGCAGGCCGTCTGGCAGTCCACGTCGACCTCGTGGGCCAGCAGCAGCCTCACCTGCTCCACGCTGCCCTGCACCACCAGGAAGTGGAGGGGGGAGACTTTGTTCTCGTTTGTGCACAGCTCCTCACCGCTTGGGACGGGGTTCTCGCCGTCCGAGAGCCGCAGGACCCGCTTCAGGTAGTCTCCCCAGTCTGCCGGGAGGAAGATAGGGTTGAAAAATGGGCCTCTGACCTGTCCAGAGGTCATCTCATGCAGCCCTCTGCCTCCTGGAAGTGCCATCCAGGCACAGAGACTCCGGGAGGGAGGGCAGTCTTTCCTGCTATCACAGATCTCTACGCAACGTCCTCATCCCAGCGAACAGACCCTGGCTGGCCTTCCTGTGAGGACGGGGCAGAGGGAGGCCTGGGGGCAAACCTCTCCATGAAGGGCATGGAGGCCTGGGGGCAAACCACCCTTAGCACCGCCTGACTTTTGCCAATTCCCTGCCACCTCGGGCCTCCAGATCCGGATCCGTAAAGGGGACACAAACTACCATTGTGGGGACAACATGGGTGGGTAAGAACCTTACCCCTCTCTCCCTCTCTCCCTACCCCTCCCCTCTTATTCTCTCTCTCTCCCTCTCTCTGCCCCTGTCTCTCTCTCTCTCTCTCAAAATAAAGAAAGAAAAAACTTTTAGAAAAGCAACAATTTCCCAAACAAGCAAACAACAATAACAGTAACAAAAATCCCTTCCCACGGCCCCCACACCCGAAGTTCTGATTTAATCAGTCTAGGTGGCCCAGGCATCAGGGTTTCATGCCCCAGCTAATTCTAACACGCAGTCAGGAGTGAAAACCGATGTTCTACCTCCAAGCCAGGAAGGGAGGAGTCTGGCTTTGTAAGAACACAGACCTGAAGGGAAGCATAGCCTAAGCCCTGGGGGCAAGTGCATTTCTGGAACACGGAGCCGGGTGCCAAGAAAGGGACACACCAAGTCCTGATTTGTGACAATCGGGGTGGAGGGGCAGGAGCAGGCGGGATGGGGATAGGTTGTAGTGAGATTCCACTTTCCTCTCGGCTGTGAATTCTCTGGGTCCAGTGTGGTACTCTGGACTCACCGTTGTCCGTTAGCTCCTGGCTGACCTCTTTGCTGACCTGGAGACAGGGAATCAGAAGACAGGGGGGCAGACGAGATGAGTGGGGTGGTGCTGGTCTGTACCCTCCTCCACCCCTCCCCTCTCTCTGACCCTCTCCAGCACCCGTGGGGACTCCCATCCCACTCTGTCCTAGGAATCCCCCCTATGCCATTCCTACCAACAGCCTGACGAACGTCCTGAGCAGGGGAGACCCTGCCAGAAAGACCCTGGTCCAGGGTCTTGACTTCCTCTTGGGCCACATGGAGTGCAGGGTGGCTGGCCCTGTGGTTCAGCCAGGAGCCCCCTGCTAGCTCCTGGCTGGTCCCCATGGTAGGAAAGGCACAGGAGAACAGAGTGAGGACACTGAGGCTGTCCGGGCAGGGCTCGGATGAACCCACACACACGAGAGACCGTATGTCCTTCTCGGGCTCGGAGCTACAGCCACCACCGTGCAAAGTAGGAAAATCCCCAAGTGGGCTGCCTGGTGTGGCCAGCAGTGTGGGCTGCATCTCAGTCCCCATTTGCTCCCACGCACGCATCCCAGGACCTGCCAGAGACACGCCCAGCACTCACGTCCCCAGGCCGGTGCAGAGACAGCTTGCCCGACACCTTCCTGGCCAGGGCCTCACTCTCCGGGTCTGCCACGGGACTCTGCAGCAGGAACAGCAGCATGTCTGTCTCAACTGTGATTTCTGCTCCATGAAGGAGAGAGACAAAAAAAGCAACGGGCTGGCCAGCCGTCCCTTCTCCATTTTAGACACCCTAACATTCCCGGTGCCCACCCCGCCATCCATTCCTGGACTCATGCAAATTCACATATGCGCACCGGGAGGCAGGAAAGCTGGGTCCCGGTGGAGGCTCCGTGGGGCCACATTTAGCACGTCACGTCACTGACCCTCTGAGGGTCGGTCCTTTTCCATAAAACAAGCGGGCAGGACTCGGTGATGTCTAAGGTGCTCACAGTTACACACGCGTGTGTTTGCACAGTCGCTAAAGGGCTGGGTATCCTCACAGGTCATCCGGGCCCGTGATCTCACGGTCTGGAACATTTTACAAATGGGGATGCTGTACTCTGGAAGGACCAGGCTAACCGGGAAACTCAGAAGCAGCACAGTGAGGCCCAGACCCTCCAGCATGGGTTTTCTAGTCTACCTCCCACGGGGGTGCACGGTCACCCTGAGACTTGGGGTGGCCATCCTCAGCTGCCATCCTCCCTTCCAGCTCCGTGAGAGAGACTGTGCCCTAGGGCCAAGCACAACCCTCGGGAGTGGCCCAGGCTCCAGCCATCTCCTCTCCTGCCCCCTCCAGCCTCAGCCCCGGCCCCCTCAAGCTCCAGCCCTGCCCGGCTCCCTAGTCCCTTGAGCAGTTTGGGCTGGACGAGAACCTGAAAAGGAGGGCCTCTTCTTGGGGTCCTGATCCCAACAGCGCCTCATCAGGTTCACCATCTGCTGGGCCTCGCTCGGCCATGTATCAGAGATAGACTGCAGGGAGGGCCGCATGCCTGCGGCCACTTGGACAACAATGGTCACCAGGTGGAAGCCTGTGAGAGGAAGCCCAGGCTGTGTGCAGGCCGGGAGGTGGGGCTGGAGTGGCTGGGCAGGGGGGATCCCAGGATCCCCACAGAGTAGTGCACACAGCAAGGGCAACATAAATGCACTGTGAGTCAACAGCTAGGTTGCAGGCCAACTTGAGTTTCCCGTTTGAGCTATTGGGTGGGTCTCCGGTCCAGCTGTGGCCCCCTCCCAGGCCAAGACGGGACAGGCCTCTGATGTCCAGAGGCCTCTGGTGTCCAGAGGCCTGGTTACAGGCTTTGACTTTTCATTCTGTGAGTTTGCTTGGGTTTCCTGACAGTCTATGTACCTGGCATTAGGTGGCAGCGGTGGGGGCAGGAGAGACAGGAAAGAATACTTTGGAAGCAAAGGAATTAGAGGCAGAAGCGTGGTCTGGGCTGACGTATGCCCTCTTTGTGCTGTTACGTGAGCTCTGGAAAGTAGGGCAGGAAGGTAGGAGGGTAAGAGTGAGAATCCGTAAAGAGCACGTGGTTCCCCAACACCAAGCTGCCACCTGCCCTCCCCTGTGAGCCCTCGGCCTCTCCCAGCCCCTTCCAGGACCCCACCCGAGGGTGCCGGCACCGCCTGCTACCTGAATACGGCTTCTTCTGAGTGAGGAGCTCCCAGACAACAATCCCGAAGCTGCAGACAGGGCAAAGCGTGCCCTCAGTGACTTTCTCAGACACCCGTGGTCGCCCTACATGGCGGGCCCCACACGCTCCCATCCAGAGCGCCCCTCCATCCTTCCTCCCCCTTGCCCTGTCATTCTGCCCTTGGGACTGGGGGGACGGGTCAGGCAGGGTGGTGATAAGCAGTTACCCACCCCCCACCCCCAGAGTGAGCCCAGCCCCCTCTCACCTGTACACATCGTACTTGGGCCCTGGGGCCTTGTTACTTTCCAAGAACATCTCAGGGGGGATGTAGCTGAGGGTGCCCCGCAGAGCTGACCTCTCGATGTACTGCATCCGGGTCGACTGTTCCATCCACTTGGATAGGCCGAAGTCCGAAATCTGGGGGCGAACCACAGGCAGGGATAACGGAGCCACAGCCTCGCCTCCAGAAAACTGCCTTGATCTCTCCCCCTCCTGCAGCCTGCCCTTTCCAGGACGGGGCAGTGGTCAAGAGCCTGGGCTCCTCTCCCACGTATGACCTGGATGGCCTCAGACAAGTTCCTTACCTTCTCAGAGCCTCAGTTTCCTCATCTATGAACTGGAAATGGCAAGGACACTTAAGTGACAGTGCTCTGACGAGCATTAGATGGAGAAATGTGCCAAGAGCACTTACAACAGTATCTGGCACACGGCAAGTACTTAGTAGGTGTGGCTGTGATCCAGACGGACTGTGGACAAAGCTGCCGTCTTTGGTAAGCTTCCGTTCCAAGGGCCCGGAAGTATATACACCACGTATATTTATCCCCAGCATGGATTCTATCCACTGGTCCATTCGTATGCCAACTGACCGCTCACTGACCGCTCAGCCTGCGAACTAAGGATCAGGCAGCAGATAAGAAAGCTGAGACCCCCACGCCTATGACTCCTCTAAGTCCTTACTCAAATAAGGAGGTATAGTCACTAATGAAACAGTTTCACAAATGACTATATACGTACCATTGGGGTTAGCACTATGAAGAGACAGAGGTACCATGAGGGTATATAGTAACAGGGGCCTGTTGGGATCCATCAGGGAAAGCTTGAGGAGGTAATGTTTAAGCAGAAGGCTGAAAGATGAGCACGGCCTGCTAAATAAAGAAGGGAGGAGGGGAACACTGGTCCTGGCAATAGGGACAGAATGTGCAAAGGTCCTGGGGCAGAAGAGGGTGGTACATTTTAGGAAGTGAAGGCCATCATAACCTTTCTTAGGAATCATCTCATTTACATACATCCCCACCCAAAGCAAAGAATGGGAGGGACAGGGAATATTCTACCACAGTAGAAACAGAAGACTGAGGTCCAAAGAGGGTTATTGTAGGCATCCTGATACCCAGATCGATGCACCAAACTCTACTGCTCATCCGTCGTTTTAGGTGTCATCCCTGCCTTCAGTATTTGTGCATGAATGGAGCCACTTGAAACTCTCGGCAGGCTGGTCAAGCTGGTAGATACTCTTGCTCACCTGCGGGAGACTCTGGAGTGAAAAGGGGGCAGGGAGGTTGACTGGGGCCCTTACCTTGACGTGCATGTTGCTGTCCAGGAGGATGTTGCCTGGTTTGAGGTCCAGGTGGAGCAGAGGTGGCTTAAGGCTGTGGAGAAAGTTCATGGCCAGACTGGTCTCATGGATGATGCGGAACTTGAGCAGCCAGGAGAGGCTGTGCGTGGGCACCATCTTCTCCAGGGAGCCGTTGGTCATGAACTCCATCACGATGCCCAGGGGCTGCCTGCACACCCCGTAGATGGACACGATATGCTGAAACTTGATCTTCTCCATTTTGGCTGCTTCTTCAACGAGGCAGTCCACATCGTGGCTGCGGACACGCGGGGCGTGAGGGATGCAAGGAGATGACCCGTTAATTCCAAGAGCAACGAGTAGAGCAACAAACTAGGCTTAGTGCCAGGCTCTGGAGACCCGGAAAAGCCTCGGGAGTTTGCAAGGTAGTGCAGGAGGAAGGTGAGTTCTAGAAGGATGCCTAGCGAGATGCACAGAGTGGGGTCCAGATGGCCGGCCGCAACGGGGCAGGAAAGCGAAAGAGTCTGCAAGCTTAGGGGCAAGTCCATTCTACAGGGGCGGCCACAAAAAGCCGGCCGGTTACTCTGCCACTTGTCTAGATGTTTGTCTCCCCCGGTAGGTCACAAGCCCCTGGAGGACCAACATCACGCCTCATGCTTCTGTTTCAAAATATCATTTGCTGCCATTTTGATTATGAAAATAATATATATCCTCGCAGGAAATCAAGGGAATACAGAGAACTAGGAAGAAGAAAATTAAATCATCAGTAATCCAGGCTTGCAGAGTTGGCCTCTGTTCATATTTTAACATATACATGTTCAAGGTGTCTCTCTCCTTTTCTCCCTCACTTTCGCTCCTTCCCCCCCTCCCCTGTCCGCCTCTCCATCACACCATGTGGGGTGCTTTGTGATCCGCGTTTCCAGCTAGCACGCACGCACAGTGCCTCCTCCCATAGCCATTCTCCTGAAGCGGGGTCTGCACTGGCTGCTCTGGACCCCGACTAATGGGTGAACTGCAATTATTCATCTTGCTTCCCCCCCACAGCACATTGCCACGCATCGCACAATACGTCTTTGTCGAACCGGTAGTCAAGACTTAAGGGAAAGGCCTCACAAAATAAGCATTTGCCGGACCCTCTCGCTCCTTTCGCCCACAGAGTGGTAACTATGCAAATTGTTGGGGATTGTCTGGGGATTGCAGGGATGAGGCTTAGGGAGAAATGACATTTTTAAAAGCCCAGTATTTGCAAAGCCGCGTGGGCACTGCAGGCGGAGGCTGCTGGGAATGTGCGTGCAGGGCGGCCCCGGGAAGCCAGCCAGAGACTGCTGCCCTCCAGGAGACCTACCTGCTCCTCCTCACATCTGGACAGGGTGGCTGGTCCAGGTTTCCTCTGTTCTCGCCTCCACCTCTGCTCTGTTCCAGAGACCTCCCCTCCACCTCTGCTGTACTTATCATCTGTCTCCTCTTGTCCTTTTGAGTTCCCAGAAACTGAGATACTGGTCGTGGAAAGGAGCAAGCAAGGGATCCGGGGATCTCACTGCACTGGTTTCAACTCCCAGCTTTACTGCTTATTCTCTGCATGACCCTGAGCAAGTAAACTCTCTGGGCCTCAGTTTCTTAACTATGGAATGGGAACGACAGCTCGCACAATTGCCCCGACAGCCCAGACACACAGTCCACGTGTGCTGTGTCTGCGGTTCATCCCCCACCAGCCCCTGTCGCTGGGCGTCTGGTCTCGATTCTTCTTTTTTGAAGCAGGGCTTGAACTCACAACCCTGGGATCAAGACCTGAGCTGAGAACGAGAGTCGGATGCTTAACCAGCAGAGTCACCCAGGCGACCCAGGTCTTGATACTTCTCTGAGCAGCTGATGCCAAGGTGTCTGAGCCCAACCTCTGCCCAGTGCTACAGCCTGTGCAGAGTTTCCGGGTCTCGGTTTACCAGGCAGGTCTCTCCCTCTTTTTTTCTCGAAGTATTCACTTCCTTGGCCGTGTGCCAGCATTGTCCCAGATCCCTCTCCCTTCCCCCATCCGGTCTCCGACCTTCACTTCTCACCCCACACTGTGTCTCCCAGCCTCGGGATCTCCTGTGGTAGAGGACACAGGGTGTCTGAAGCAGAACCCTGGTTCTCCCGGGCCACCCACCTCTCCCTCTGCCTTCCCCTCAGTGAACGGGGCCTCCAGCCTCCCACCCTCAAAGATCCGACCTCCTCCTCTACCCCTCTTCATCCCTTCCCACGACCAGCCCCTCAGCACATCCTGTCAGCTCTACCCTCAAAACAGAGCAACATTCTGACTCCTTCTCACCACCTCTACCCAGGGACATCTTGGCCCAAGCCTCCTAATTGGCCTCCCTGCTTCTTTCTTTTCCTCTGTCATCCACTCTCAACCCAGCAGCCAGAGCAATACTCATAAAATGTCAGTCAGAGCATGTCACCTCTATGCTCAAGACCCTCCGTTGGCTTTCTTCTCATTCACAGGAAAGCCAAAGTTCTCACAAAGGTCTAAGGAAGCTTTGCAAGATCTCCCCCGGGGCATAGCTTGCTGACTCTCCCCACTTCTGTTTCTGCCATCAGGGCCTCTTGCTCCTCCTCCACCATGTAAGCGTGTTCCCACCTCAGGACCTTTGCACTTCCTATTCCCTCTGCTCTAAGACAGCCACATGGCTTGCTACTTCTTTGCTTCAAATCTCTACTCAAATGATACCTAATGAATAAGGATTTCAAGTCTATATTAAATAGCAATCCACGGGCGCCTGAGTGGGCCCAGTCAGATAAGCAACTGACTCCTGGTTTCAGCTCAGGGCATGGTCTCACAGTCTGTGAGTTCAAGCCCCGCGACCAGCTCTGCATTGGCATGGAGCCTGTTTGGGATTCTCTCTCTCTGCCCCTCCCCTGCTTGCACTTGCTCTCTCTCTCTCTCAAAATAAATAATAAAAATTAATGAATTAAGTAATTAACTAATAGCAATACTACTCCAACTCCGGCAATCCTCGTGTCTCCACCTCCATACACAACCCACAAATTAATATTTTTAGATCAAATGTTTTCTTGGAAGATCAGATTATTCAAGCCTCTTTAGGCATTTTAATCAAGAAAATATCAGGTGGTTGTAAGTGCTATAGAAAAAAATTATTTGTTTATGTATTGTTTACTTACTTATTTTCCCTCTTCCCCTAGTTTCCTTTCTTCCTTAGTTTATAAACTCCATGAGGGCAGGGACTTTGTTTTGCTCACTTAGTGCCTAGAGCGAATGAGTAGCATTCATGCCCCAGCTTCAGTTACAACCTATCATAATGAATGACGCACAAATTTTCATATTGTTAGGTCAGCCCTTCCCTCTGAAGTCCACTTGACAATTCTTGTTGGCTGTTTAAAGGCACCTTAAACTCAACCTGTACAAAACTGAACTCACGAATTTTTTCTGCAAACCTGGGCCTCTTTTCATGTTCCTTTTATTAATTGTCAACCTCATTCAACAGACACCAACCATGTGCCAGGCTCTGGGGATAGAGCAGTGAGCAGACACAGACTCAGCTCTCAGGGACCAGACATCTACTGGACCCTTTGTTCCTCTGGGCAAGCCAGACATCAGATTAACCTTGACATTCCTCTTCCCCATCCTGCCTCCCATACACAACCCAGCACCAAGTCAAGTGGATGTTTACTACCTAAATACTGCGTAATCCATGCCTGTCTTTCCCTCTGTCACTATGCACAGGGCTGGTCTCCAGTCGCCTCTTGCTTGAATGGTGACAACTAACTGGACCAGCATCCACTCTACTCCTCCAATCCATTCTCCATACTGCAAATTTTATTAGCTCCTTTCTGTCACACACCCCCGACCTGGCGGCAAACCCTTCAGTGGCTTTCCACTGCTCCCTCTCTCTCAACTCCAGCCACAACAACCCTTCCCCCCACCTTCACTCGCTATGCCCCTCCTGCCACAGGCCCTTTGCACATTCTGCTGCCTCTTCCTGGAAAGTTTTTCCTCTTCAACTACTTAACTCACACTCATCCCTCATTCTTCCAATTCAACTGTAATTTCCTCAGGGAAGCCTTTTCTGATCCCAAACTCTTCTAATAAGCTCTCACAGAACAATAAATCTTTGTTGCTTTTCTCACAACAGCACACTTACATCTACCTGTAGAGTTATTTGGTTAATGTCTCTGTCTCCCCAGGCTCTAAGCTCCAGGAGAACAAGGCCCTATCTGTTGCACCCATCATTTTATCTCAGGGTCTGGCACAGTGCCTGACACATAGTAGGAGAGCAAGAAGCATTTGTCAAGGGAAGGAATGAATGAAGTGGCGTAAAAAGTATCCAGTGACTCCGCATGAATCTCCTAGGACAGTACTCCACACACAGCAGGCATGAACCGTCATTAAATCCCTTAGCCCTTTCCCCCAGAGAGTTCCCAGAACGTGGAAAGGGAAAGTTATTGACCATGCCTAACAACGCAGTCTTAGGAATGCCATCTCTCTCCTTTTGCCCTTCACTTCAAAGCCCGTAGATGATGTGGACACACCCTAGAAAAATCTGACTGTGCTCCAAAGCCAGCAAGAGGGTGTTGAAGGAGGAAGAGGGTCGAGTTGTGGGCTGTCCCACTTTGCCCACATTCGCGAAACAGGTGGAAAGCCCAGGAATTAGAGAAGGGGCTGGCTTGAGTGGGTGCAACCTGAGGATGTGTCTTGGGGGGCTTGCCTGGTGACCACAGAGAACACAACGTCCGAATTAGGAGACGCCCCTCCCCGGGCCTTCTAACTGGTGGCCCAGGAGCCTTGGGAGGACAACAGGATTCTCACACTCAGACCTCACGTCCTAAGCGTCTCCTTCATGGCTGCACAGGGGACCAGCACACAGCCAGTCCAAGCAAATGTGGTGGGCAGGAGACTGGGAGGGGTGGAAGCAGAGAGGAAGAGGGAGGAAGGAGAAAAAGGAGGCATGTGCAGGTGTGGCCACAGTGCACACAATGAGTCAAGGAGAAGCCAGAAACAAAAGCAAGGTCAGAGACGGCCGCCTTCCCTGCCTGACTCGCCAACAAGTGGCCTGGACAGGCTCTCAGGCCAGAAGGCTGGGCCGTGTCCAGTCCCCACGCCTCCTTGCCTGCACTGGCTGGGCAGAGGCCACACTGACGGCCAGGGGAAGGGAGAGCGTGCATCTCCACGGGTCACGGAGCATCGATCCCTGGGCCAAGTGCCACGGACCGACTGTCAGCAGGCCCAGCCCTGCCTCCTGGGAGAATTCGGGGGTGGATCCACGCATGGCAGAGGGCCATCAAGAGTCGTCATCCCCACCCTGACACCCAGGAGGAAGGAGGCCCACCAGTTTGGGAGGTCTGAGGGGACAAAGGTGTCTTTGGAGGGCAGCTGTGGCTCACTTTTGACCTCTGTGGATTCCACAGATGGGTTTGGCCGTCCAGGCGCGGTTCAGGTATGGAAACAAAGTGGCTGTGTCTGGGTGGCTCAGGCCACTGGGCAGAGTTTAGAAACGCAGAGGGCGGCGAGCCTCAGCCCCAAGCCCCGCCACCCCTCCCTGGGGAGCCCGCGGGGCCTCCGTTGACCCCCTTTAAGAAGAGGGGCGGGGCCGGCAGGTACCTGGAGGCCTCGGGCTGGAGGCAGGGGGCACACTTGACGGCGAACTCCGTCCTCCAGCGCCGGTGCCGCACCCGGAACACCTGGCCGAAGCCGCCGCTGGCCACCCGGCGCCAGTCGCCCTCGAAGTCGTCGCGGGTGAAGACCGCGAGGCTGCCCAGACGCTGCTCCACGCCCGCGGCCATGGGGTCTGCGGCCGCCGGGCCCCCAGGCCGCGCGCTCTCCGCACCGAGGAGGCTCAGCGCCCGGCCTCCCGCCGCTCGGCCCGGGGGTGGGAACGGATGGGGAGGCGCCGGCGCCAGGAGGGGCCGGTCCGGCCCTGTGAGGGCGGGGACACCCGAACCCGAGCCCTGAGGCCCCAGGCGGCGCCGGGCCTGGGTCTGGGAAGAGGGTCCCTCCCCGAGGACACCCCGCCCCCCGCCAGCCCCTCCCCACCCCGGCACCGTTCCTCAGCCTCAGCCTTCCGTTTGGACCCCAGCTCCCGCATCGGGCTGGGGGGAGGTGCCGGGGGAGGAAGGTGTCGGGGAAGCCAGGGAAGAGGGCCCCACTTGATTTCTACCCAGCCCTAAGTGGGAGGTGATTTACTTACTCTCGCTCACCCGTGCCAAGGATTTATGAAGGGTTGAAAACTGTGCCAGGGGTCTCTGCGGATGGGTGTGGGGGCCTGGAACCCACCCCTCCACAGCAAGAATGGAGAAAAAAAGTCGTAGTGGGGATTTTTCTGGTCTGAGTCTTTCGGCTTGACTGGCTTCATGCAGCCTTTATTGTTGGGTTTTGTTTTGTTTTGTTTTGTCTGTCAACCAGTCACGGTGTGCTAAACGTCACCAAAGAGGGGTCAGCAGGAACAGTGGGGTGAGAGGGCGGGTGTCTGTCTGCAGGGAGCTCCCCTTCCTGGCACTGTATTCCGCACCCGCCTTCAGAGGGATTGGCATTTGATTTAGGGTCGACCATAGGGAGGTGGACGCGTTGGCCGAGCTACTGGGGTGGCTTGTTGCCAGGGACCAGGGGTGAAGCTCAGGGAACAGCTGGAGCATGACCCCGGCCCCATCCCTGAGGTGGGACCAGCTCAGAGCGGTGTCAGGGCTGTGGAGAAATCTGGCCCCAGGGCTCAGTGCAGAGACCAGAGGAAGGAGGGGAGAAAATGCACCCGCAGAGGCAAACCTGGCTGGCTGGGAAGATGGGGAGCGTTCCCTGTAGGCAGAGTTACCTTGGTCCGTGTTTAGGGGATACAAGCGAAGAGGCAGGACAGCTTCCCGGGACTGAGGCTGGCGGTTCCTCTGGGTCCTCTGTCCATGGAGTTGTCCCCTCACTTGAGAGACCCACAGAGCAGGGAACATTATAAGTGCTTGAACAGACAAGCAGGGGCATTCCAGGGGCATCCCAGGGCAGGTGCTTCTGGGAGAACTGTCATGGGATAGTGCAGGGTAGGTCACTTCTCCCCTGCAGCTGGGCCACAGGGAACCCCCTGAGTGACCAACCTCAAGTTCAAGGAACCCACCTACCACGGAGGAAACGCTTTCCTTCTGGCCCAAACCTGTAGAGCCTCTCACCCACGACCACTATGAGACTCCCAGGGAACAGTGGGGATGTGATGGGTGAGTAGAGACACTAGAGGAAGCTCTTTGCATAACAGTTTCTGCGCAAACCCCACACTGAGTTCTGGCAAGCAGGGTAAGGACAGGAGATGGGCCCAGGGACAGCTGTCAAACAGACCAATGATAGCCACTATTGAGCATTAACGTTGTTCCAGGATCAGCATCAATTTTGCCTACTGTCCATACTTCATAGGTACGATCTTGTTTGAGCCCACAACGTTTGGAGAGGATAATCCACATAACCCACAAGGTTATGAGAGCAATGTCTTCCTGCTTACAGATGGAGAAACTATGCTTGAAGACAGTAAGTAGTCAATGGCCAGGTAGCTACTAAGTGGAAGTTGACATTCAGAGCCAGGTCCGCTAGGAGAAGCCGTGGGCACAGGAGGAGTAGGAGGGTAGCCCTTTAAGAATACAGGGGGACATAGGGGAATAGAATTGTCTGGAAGAGTGTACACGGGATGGAATCTGCATCCTGATTAGGACATGGACCCCAAAGATGTCACAGGAAGGCTTGTGACTTGCTTTGGCTGGAGCAGGGCAGGGCACAACTGAACTTACTGCCTCTTGGGCAGCTCTGCTTGCCCCTGACAAGAATGACAAGGAATGTCCCACGGGGAAGCTTGGAGGGTGATGGAGGACATTATTGTCAGGGAGGTCGGGAGATCTTCTGGGTGGGTGAGAATAGAGATTGGGAGGGTGAAAAGCCCGCTGGCCTTGAGAAAGGTCAACTCGTCCCCACATTTCTGCCCTTCAACACCATCTGCTGAGGCCACCGGAGGCAGTACCAGGGTCAAATGGCCTGAACCAGTCGGGGAAATTCCCCCTGGCCCAGGGAGAGCAAGAAACCAGAAGCTGCCAAGCTGTGGGTTCAAGCAACCCTGAGACTTCTGAAGAATCTGGCAAAATAAATATATGCACCTACTCATAGCAACTGGAGTCATTAGACTGGCTTGTGCCTCTCCCTTTAGCTTGCTCACAAGGGCCGGGACGAAAGCCCAACACAAAGTCATAAGGGGAGAGGACTTTCCTGAGACTAAGGTCATAGAAGCAAAGAACTTCTAGATCCCTCATTAAGTGGGTTGATGCTTAGGGAGTTGGAAAGGGGCAAAGGAGATCTGGAAGCTGCTTATTTCTTTCTAGAGGTCTGAGTGCAGAAATCCCTGGGGCCAGGCTGGCTGGGAAGTCTGCAACCAGCAGGTAGAGAGGAGAGAGCTGGAGGGAGAGCGCCGCCTTCAACTGCCTGCTCCTACCGTGAATGGGAATGAACAAGATGGGTATGGTCCGACCATGACACGAACCCCCCAGAAGGAGCAGGAAGTATGCTCTAGCCACAAGAATTTTGCCCCCAGATGCTGAGAGTCCTTTCTATTGCCTTCTATCAATGTATTTTATTTTGGCAGATGGGGGACAGAAATTCTCTGGACTTGGAGTTATTATATGAAAAGTGTGTATGAGTGTGTGTGTGTGTGTGTGTGTGTGTGTGTGTGTCAGGGGGACTAAAAATTTTCAGCCTACCACCCCCACACCAGCAAGCTGATCGAGCAGTTCTGCAATCCTCTGGAAGATGCTGAAATCCAACGTGAGCCTTTCCCCAAACCAGAATGACAAGCTCTTTGCATACAGGGAAGTTCCCCAGTCTGTCCCCATTCTCCACCCTGCACACATGTCACAGGACACCTGGACAGGTTCTGGCAGGCTCCGAACTCTGTGAGCCTATGTACTGAGGTGAGGGCCAGGCTGGTCAAGATGAAGGAATGTATGTCGGAAGCTGGGACACCCAGCCCAGGAAGCTAGGCTGTCCCAAAAAGGAAGGGATAGAATCCAGCAGTGGGGGCAGGGGTTAAATGCAAGAACTCGTGAGTCACTTAGACCTGCGTTCAAAACTGGCTTTTTCCCCATCGCTTACCGGCCACTGGCCATTGGTCAACATTACCAACTCTCTGTGGGTTTCTCCGTCTGTGAAATAGGATGATAATACCTACTTCAAAAGGTCACAGTAAGGATTAACCTTTAAAAACATACCTAAGTGAACACCTGTAGGCAAAAAACAATAATAACAAAACAACAAAACAACAGAACAAAAAAAATCAAACCCAACGCCAAATCCCAAACCTCACACGTTATCCAAAAATTAACTTAGAGTGAATCGTGGACTTAACTCTAAAATGTATAACTATAACATTTTCAGAAAAAAAAAATAGATGAAAATCTTCTGGACCTAGGGCTAGGCAGAGAGTTATTAGCCTGAACACCAAAAGCACAATCCATGAAGGAAATGTTGATAAATTGGATTTACACAAAATTAAACACTTTCACTCTGTGAAAGATCCTGTGAAGAGGGTGAAAAGTCAAGGTATGGGAGAGAAAACATTTACAAACCAGACATTTGACAAAGTGGTAGCTTTCTAGAATGCGTAAAGAATGACCCCCCTCCCAAACTCAACAGAAATAAAATGACAAGCTATAGAATTAAAAATGAAGGAAAGACATGAACAGACACTTCACCGAAGAGGATAAACAGGTGGCAAATACGTGCATGGAAAGATGTTAGCCTTAAGGAAATGCCGACTGAAACCACAATGAGATATCACTGCACACCCATGAGATTGGCTAATTTCTTTTTATTAGAGATAGGAGAGAGAGAGAGAGAGAGAGAGAGAGAGAGAGAGAGAGAGAGAGAGAGAGACCCTGGGATCATGACCTGAGCTGAGTCAAGAGTTGGGCATTCAACCAACTGGACTACCCAAGAGCCCCAATTTATTTTTATTTTTTATTTTTCTTTTCTTTTTTTTGGTTTTCCTTTACTTATTTATATTTTCATTTACATCCAAGATAGTTAGCATATAGTGTAACAATGATTTCAGGAGTAGATTCCTTAATGGCCCTTACCCATTTAGCCCAACCCCCGCCCACAGCCCCTCCAGTAACCCTCTGCTTGTTCTCCATAGTTAAGAGTCTCTTATGTTTTGGCCCCCTCCCTGTTTTTATATTATTTTTGCTTCCCTTCCCTTGTGTTCATCTGTTCTGTGTCTTAAAATCCTCATACGAGTGAAGTCATATAATATTTGTCTTTCTATGACTGACTAATTTCGTTTAGCATAATACCCACTAGTTCCATCCACATACTTGCAAATGGCAAGATTTCATTCTTTTTGATTGCCAAATAGTACGCCATTGTGTGTGTGTGTGTGTGTATACATATATACATATACACATACGTACATATATATGTACATATATACATATACATATATATATGTATACACACACACACACACACACACAGCATCTTCTTTATCCATTCATCTGTCAATGGACATTTGAGCTCTTTCCATACTTTGCTATTGTCAATAGTGCTGCTATAAACATTGGGGTCCATGTGTCCCTTCGAAACAGCACACCTGTATCCCTTGGATAAATACCTAGTAGTGCAATTGCTGGGTCATAGGGTAGATCTATTTTTAATTTTTTGAGGAACCTCCATACTGTTTTCCAGAGTGGCTGCACCAGTTTGCATTCCCACCAGCAGTGCCAGAGAGATCCTCTTTCTCCACATCCTTGCCAACATGTGTTGTTGCATGAGTTGTTGATGTTAGTCATTCTGACAGGTGTGAGGTGGTATCTCATTGTGGTTTTGATTTGTATTTCCCTGACGATGAGTGATGTTGAGCATATTTTCATGTGTCACTTGGCCATCTGGATGTCTTCTTTGGAGAAGCGTCTATTCATGTCTTTTGCCTATTTCTTCACTGGATTATTTGGTTTTTGGGTGTTGAGTTTTATAAGTTCCTTATAGATTTTGGATACTAACCCTTTATCTGATATGTTGTTTGCAAATATCTTCTCCCATTCTGTCGGTTGCCTTTTAGTTTTGCTGATTGTTTCCTTTGCTGTGCAGAAGCTTTTTATTTTGATGAGTTCTCAATAGTTCATTTTTGCTTTTGTTTCCCTTGCCTCTGAAGATGTGTTGAGTAAGAAGTTGCTGCAACCAAGATCTTCTGGGACCCCTATGATTCTGATGTTGTTCCTTTTTAGTGAGTCACTGATTTCTCTAATTCTTAAATTGTGCTCTTTTGCCTTAGTCTCTCTCTTCTTTCCTGCTTCATTTTTCTCCTTAAGTTTGTCCTCTATATTGCTGATTCTCTGTTCTGCCTCATCCATCTTTGCCTCCATGGCATCCATTCTAGATTGCAGCTCAGTTACAGTATTTTTTATTTCATCCTGACTAGCTTTTACTTCTTTTATCTCTACAGAAAGAGATTCTAATCTATTTTTGACTCCAGCTAGTATTCTGATTATCGGGATTCTAAATTCTGGTTCAGAGATCTTGCTTGTATCTGTGGTGGTTAAGTCCCTGGCTGTCATTTCTTTTTGCTCTTTCTTTTGGGGTGAATTCCTTCATTTCATCATTTTCAAGGGAGAAAAGGAATTAATGAGGTAAAAAAGAAATCAAAATAAAAAGTTAAATTAAAAAATTAAAATTAAAAAATTAAAAACAACACACACACAAAAGTCAAATAAATGATGCTAGATCCTAGGTGTGTTTTGGTCTGGGTGTTGAAAGGGGCTTGATAGATTAGAGAAAAAAGGGGGAAGAAAAAAAAGGAAATCGTTTGAAATTTTGAAAAAATGAATACACAATACACTGAAATAGAATAAAATGAAATGATGGAAGTAAAATAGAATTTTAAAAAATTACACAAAAGTAAAATATATAGTATAAAAAAGTAAAGAGAAGTATTTTTAATAAAAATTGAAAATAAAAATAAATTTTTTCTCTTTCTGTATTAAAAAATTAGAAACAAAATGAAAAAGAGAAAAAAAAAGAAAACTGGAAAGATGGACCAGTGAACAGACTGAAATACGATTGAAATTTCTTCGTTTTCCCCTAGACGTCAAACTAGGAAGCGATTTATAGTCCATAAACTAAGCAGGCGGAAAGACTTGTGTTCCTGAAGAGCGAGGTTGGCCCAGTTGGGCGGGGCTTAGTGTAACAGCTTCGTTCTCCACTAGATGGCGCTGCTTAGCTCACTGAGTCGGATTGTTGTGGTGCTTGTAGGTGCGTATGCGCATGCGCGGGAGCGGTTAAATGGCGTCACCCAGCCGCCCGGTCTGTAGTATCTGAATTCTGTTCTCCCCGATCAGCAATTGCACATCCATCCTTTGTCTCCGGCTTCCATTCACTCCCTGTTTTTACACTGTGACCAAGCGCCAGGCAGCACTTCCCTCCTGAGTTCCGTCTCAGATGCGGCTGTTTTTCCCGACCCCTCACTTCTGAGGGACTGCGGCTTTGACCCCTTCTGCTCCTCAGCTGGAGGGTCTCACCGAGCACTGGCCGGGTGCCGGCCGCACCCAGGATCGTTCACAGGACCGGGCTGCTGCCGATGCCCAGAGACTGCGGCTGGGTGCCGGCCCGCCCTAGAAAATGTTCCCGGGATCGTGTAGCAGCAGCGTTTCTGGGATTTACGGGATTTACAAAAACCACAACACACACCTGGCGCCAGGCTTCACCCTTAACGACCTCGTTCCAGCGCCAGCGAACGTGGTGGTTCTCCCGGGTCCGCTGGGGCCTTGCCTTTGGGGGCCCCACACAGCCTCTACCCGATGTCCTCCCAGCAGGGGAACTGCCTCCCTCCGTGTGGCCCGAAGAACCCTGGACTCCGCTCTTGGGGATTCGTCCTTCCCACCAGCGCACCACCAGGTATGGAGCTGCGCCGTTTCAGCCTCTGCGCTCCCTGTTTTTAGTCCTAATGGAATTTAAACCCTCTCCTTTCTCCCTTTTTGGTTCAGTCCCTGCGGCCGCTTCCACTTTTCCGCTTTCTCTCCAGCTGCTTTTGGGGAGGGCGCTTTTCCGTATACTGCTCTCCCCCCTGCCAGTCTCCGTCCTCTCTCTGCAAACAGAAACAGCTCCCTGCCCTCTGCGGCTTCTGTTCTCCCCCAGTTCAACTGTCCGCGCTGTGTACCTGCTGGGTTCTGTGGTTCAGGTTGTGCAGATTGTTGTGTCCTTCCTCAAATCAGTTTTCTAGGTGTGCAGGATGGTTTAGTGTTGATCTGATTGTATTTCATGGATATGAGACACAAAAATCACTTCCATGCTATTCCACTATCTTGGCTCCTTACCCCCAATTTTTTTTTAAAGTGACACTACCAAATGCTGGTGAGGATACAGAGAAACTGGGCCATTCATATTTTGGAGGTGGGAATGTAAAATGGCACAGCCACTTTAGAAAGCAGTTTGGCATTGTTTTATAAAACTAAACATACAACTTAGCATACAACCTAGCAATGGCATTCTTGGGCATCCATCCCAGAGGAATGAAAACATGTTCCCACAAAAACCATAACATGAATATTTATAGCAGATTTATTTGTCATAGCTAGAACTTGGAAACAGCCTGGATGTCCTTTAGCAAGCGAATGTTAAGCTGTGGTGTATGTATCACTACCATGGAGTGGGGAGGCTAGAAAGGGAGCAGGACCACTCAATGCCAATTACAGGAAGAATTGTCAACTGCAGACCCCAAAAGGAGGATCACCCACAGGAAAGAATCATCCATTACAGGTCCCAACAGGGAAAAGATGGACACTGCATCTCCTAAAACAAATGGACCATCCCAGCAGCTCAGCCAATGAGAGGCCGTCATCACCCTGTCTTGCTTTCCTCCAGCGGACTTTCATTCAAAACAACCCTTCCCAACCTCTTCCTTCTTCTCCATAAATAGTGTTTCCCTCCTTTGTTTGTTGGAGTTGCCTGTGACTTTGCAAGTCTTGAATTGTAATTCTCTGCTATACTCAGTTAAACCCATTTTTTTGCTGGTAAAATCACTGACGTTTATTTTATTTTATTTTATTTTAATTTTTTTTCAACGTTTATTTATTTTTGGGACAGAGAGAGACAGAGCATGAACGGGGGAGGGGCAGAGAGAGAGGGAGACACAGAATCGGAAACAGGCTCCAGGCTCTGAGCCATCAGCCCAGAGCCTGACGCGGGGCTCGAACTCACGGACCGCGAGATCGTGACCTGGCTGAAGTCGGACGCTCAACCGACTGCGCCACCCAGGCACCCCTATTTTTAAGGCTAGTGTTAAACTACGGAACACTCCTCAGCAATCAAAGGATGCAATTCTCGATTCACATAACTACTTGGATGACTCTCCCAAGAAAAAAGCCAGTCTCAAAAGGTTACATATTATACGAGTCCACTTAGATTGCAGTCTCGGGAGGGCAAGTTTACGGAGCTAAAGGACAGATTTGTGGTGGTCAGAAGTGGAGGGCGGGCTGGTTGTGGCCATCTAGGGCAGCACAAGGAATCCTTCAAGGAATCCGTTCTAGAGCTTGATGGTGGGCACATGAATTTACACATTTGATAAAATGTGTAGAATGAAACACACACACACACACACACACACACACACACACACACGAGTGTCTGTAAAACTGGGGAAATGAGAATAAGGTTCACAGATGGTATCACTGTCAATTTCCAAATTGTGATAGTAAGCTGTAGTTACATAAAACGTTACTACTGGGGGAAACTGGGAAAAGGGTGTCGGGATCTCAACATTACATGTTACAATTGCATGCTTATCTGTAACTATTTCAAAATAAAAAGTTAAAAAAAATTTTTTTTAATTTACTTACTTATTTTGAGAGAGAGAGAGCAAGCGGGGTAGGGGCAGAGAGAGAGAATCCCAAGCAGGTTCTGTACTACCCAGTGTGGGGCTCAAACCCACCAACAGTGAGATCATGACGAGCCGAAGTCAAGAGCTAGACAGTTAACCAACTGAGCCACCCAGGTGCCCCAAAATAAAAAGCTTTTAAAATGCATGTAAAGACCTCTTCCTTCCCTCCTCCTAATTCTCAGTCTCCTTTTTCTCCTGCTTCTTCCCCAGCCCCCTTCTCTTCCCTCCCCCTCCCCCATCTTTCTTCTCCTCCCCCCCCCCATCTCCCTGCTTCTCCTTGTTCTTTATTTCCAGGCAATATTATATTCTCAGAAGCAAAATCTTTCCAAAACAGGAGAAAGGGACTAATCCAACATTTACCACTGAAAGCCTGGCCCCCATGGCCATGTAGAAACCCTAAGGAGGGAGAGAAAAGGCCACTGTGTTTCCATGTCTTTGGCAGGAGAGGATCATGGGAGGAAGCCGACCAGTTCTGTCTAAGACTTGTGGACCAAGAAGAAGCGGCTGTGAAGGGAGAGGGCAAGAACTCCCTTTAGTGAGGACCAGAGAGGGAAAATACGCCCCCAGGCGTCAAACTTGAGAATTATCAGGGCCCTGTTGTTTATCGAAGGACAGCCAGCCGCCTCCTCCTGAGCTAGAGGGCTGGGCTGGGAGCAGCCCCCCCACCCCAAGCAGCTTTCTCAGTGTGGGCACCGGGGAGCTCAGCACACTCCCCCCAGCTGGGTAGGAAAAGAAAAGGCCAAAGACCAGACTGATTTCATGTTCCTTGTATTTTGTTTGTTTGTTTTTTCTATTTTCCCTACTACTTAGTAAAGTGTTTCCTTTCTTTTTTTCTTTTTGTCTGGGGGTGGGGAACTGTCACACTACTTTGCGCACACTGAAAGGAACCAAGAAAAAAGTTTGTGCATCATCTGCTTTAGGTAGTTGTGAAGAATGCAACTTTTAAAAGTAAAAAAAAAAAAAAAAAAAAAAAAAAAATCCAACCCAAATAGACTGAGCTCCTGGACAGGAACTGCGGTCTGTCTCCTCAGAGCTGGGCATGTGGTTGAGAGCTCATGAAATAGCTGAGGGATGGATGGGTGGACGGATGGACGATGGGCGGATGGACAAACTGAATGAATGAATGAGTGAAGGTGAAACTCAGGCTGACTTTCAGCACTTCCTCCCGCCTCTCTCCAGGGTCTTCTCTAGTCCCAGTGAGCTTCTCCATCCCTTACAGTTTCCACATTGGCCCACAGCCTGTGGCCAGGATGCTAAGAGCTATAGGCAGTCAAACTTCTGGACGTAAGTGTCTGTGACCGTCCATGGACTCCTTTTTCCTGGGGGAAATCCCTCAGAGATTCCCGTCCCCACTGCTCTCCTCCCATCAGATCCTTATGATCATTTACTATGCTCTGTGCATGTTTTTATAAATACAGTGTTTTTTTTTTGTTTTTTTTTTTTGTTTTTTTTTTTCTGGCAAAGGCTCTTCTGATGAATGAGAAGAAATTGATGGTGAGGCGTTTAGGGACCAAAACAATGATAAGACTTGTCATTTGCCGAGTCTTAGCTTTGTGCCCATTCCATCCTCAGGGAGCAGCCTGCATTACCGCCTCTAATCGATCCCCTGAGGTAAGTGCTATTATTATTCCTATTTTTACAAGTGTAGAGGAGCTCTGTAACTTGCCTACAGTCACGCAGTAGGTAATTAGACGCCCCAGGACTTGAATCTGGCTTGCCCCTTGCCAAGGCAAATGCTCTTAGCACTGTAACAGGCCTGAAGAGTTTTGATAAAATCAAACATGGACCTAAGACTTAAGTCAGCCGTGGGTGTTCAGTGACACCCCCATCCTCCATCAACCTCTCAGGTGAATGACTGTGAGGGCAGGTGGGCTGGTACTGAAGACTGAGCTTTGAGTAATATCATACTGTCAGGACTTTGCCTGAGGCTAAGAGATATCTTTGGAAGCTGTGCCTGTAGAAAGGTCTGTATTAACTCAATCAATTTCAGCGTCTGGAGAAACTTATAGATTATTTAGTCACAGTGGAAATGAATCTTTGTCTCTGCCTTTTTTTTTTTTTTTTTTTTTTTTGGCTGGAAAGAAAACAATGTGTCCCTAGGATGGTCAAAAGACTTTTCCACCAGTAAGAGGGGACTGTGCATGTGCTGGTAAATTTGCATTTGAATATGGAACCTCAGAGCATAAGGTGCCACACACAGATGGAGTCTCTGGTTGAGAAAGGGGAGCCTTCCTCCAGCTCTGACGTATCCTGTATTTCCTGGAAGAGTCACACAGGGATGTCCCAGAAGGAAAGGAGTGATGGGTGGTCCTGGGAGCACGCAGGCAGGAGCAGTTTGGAGCAGAGGTGAGTTATCAAGGACGAGAACTGAAACATCGCCCCCTTGCCAGGCATCCAGCGGCACGGGTGTGGACTGCGAGGGCTGGCTTTTCACAGAAACAAAGATGACACTGAATGATGTGGAAGCAGGTGACCAAAGGAGTTTGAGTCTTTTTGACTTCAAACGCAAGCGTAAAAGGCCCCCACTATGTGGCCTTGTGAGGGAGAACGTGGTCTGGAAGCAGAGAAGAGATGAGGGCCTAATGCAGCTGTCTTAGGGCAGCCCAGCCCAGTGAAGGAGGGAATCAGCACACATTTTCCTGCCCCAGCCCTTGGTGTAGTCTGGATTTCTTCATTTCTTGCCATCTTCTCTCCCCACTCAACCTATGCCCACCCCCTCCATGTCCTTCCATCTTAGGAAGGGGACAGCTCAGATAGCACCCCTTCCAGGGAGGAGCCTCTGACCCCTGTGGCCCTTGCTGGGCTAAAAGCACTAGCTTTATATTGCACACATCACATTAGGCCCAATGGCACATGATTATCTGTGTGTCCACCCCATTTCTCTTGACCTGATCCCCCACCCTTGAGAGAAGAAACCGTGTCTGTCTTCTGCGTGTGCCCAGCACTTACTCCAGTGCCTGGCACATGGTGGGCACTTAACAAATGGAAGCTGGTGTTCATTGTAGTATTTTACCCCAAACCATTACTACAGGTAGGAGGTGGAGGCAGGCATGGAGTTTAAAATGGGAGTGGGTGGGCATAACCAGACTTCACCCCAAACTGGCCCTGCTGTGAGTCTCCTAATGCCTTGCCCTGCTAAACTTTATCATTCAAACAAGTGTTTTGTTTTGTTTTGTTTTTTTACATTTATTTATTTTTGAGAGAGAGTAAGACAAAGTGAGAGCGGGAAGGAGCAGAGAGAGAGGGAGACACAGGATCAGAAGCAGGCTCCAGGCTCTGAGCTGTCAGCACAGAGCCCGATGTGGGGCTTGAACCCACAGACCGTGAGATCATGACCTGAGCCGAAGTTGGACGCTCAACCGACTGAGCCACCAGGCACCCCTCAAACAAGTGTTTATTGAGCACCTATTATGTGTTGGCACTTTTCTAAGTACTTGGTCACATTAGTGAACAGAACTAACAGAAACCATGGAGTTCACGTTTTGGCGGGCAGAAAGGTGGTGTGCAAGTAGTAAACAGTACATCCTGATAAGTGATATAGGATGCTAGAATGGTACATGTCTATTAAGATCTTTTTTTTTTTTCAACGTTTTATTTTTATTTTTGGGACAGAGAGACAGAGCATGAACGGGGGAGGGGCAGAGAGAGAGGGAGACACAGAATCGGAAACAGGCTCCAGGCTCTGAGCCATCAGCCCAGAGCCTGACGCGGGGCTCGAACTCCCGGACCGCGAGATCGTGACCTGGCTGAAGTCGGACGCTTAACCGACTGCGCCACCCAGGCGCCCCTATTAAGATCTTAAATTGTGGAAAGAAAGGAGCTGGGGAAAATAGGGCAGGACCACTCAACATTTAAACAGGTACTTTCTGGGTAAGTAGAACTTAGGCAGGATAAAAGGCACAAGGGGACAGATAAGGGCTCCTTTGGTAATAGCAACAACTCAAACTGGCTGAAGCAAAGGGGGATTTGTTATTTCAAGTAACTCCGGAAGCCCTGATAGCCTTGGGCACACAGGATCTAGGGGCTCAAACAATGGTGTCAGGGCTCTCAACTGCTTGGTTCTGCTCTCCTCTGTTGACTCTGTTCTCTGAGAAGCCCAGCTCAAGGATCATAAAATCACCAGCACCCCTCCAAGCTCATCTCCTACTATCTGAGCAACATCAGCGGAAAAAAAGAGAGCTCTTTCCTTTCCTTTGCTCTGGCCCAAGTCCGGGCTGAGCTCTGACTGGCACTCCTCAGGTCACATGACCATCTCTGAACCAACTGCTGTGATGAGAGGGACATGCTATGCTGTGATTGGCAGGTCCTGGATTCTGTGTTCATCTCTGGAACCAGAGTTAGACTCAGCTCCACCTGCATCCTGTGCTTAAGCATGGCAGAGGAATGGTTCCCCGGGGGGAAATCGAGCTGTCATTACCAGCACAGAGGAAATGGGTACCGGGCTAGAGAATATCAATTGTCCGGTCTACAGAGAGATGGCAAGTCAGAGGCTGGGACCCAGAGAGGTCAGCTGATCGGTCCCGGGTCATAAACCTGGCTAGGGCAAGGCTGGCACTCCAGCTGTTGGTCCATGCTGGTTTCAGAGTGCCTTCAGAAAGAAGCCAGTGGGGGTTCACCTTTCCTAGCCTCCTGCTCAACAAGTGACATTTCTCCACTCCTGCAGATAGTGATTTTATTTTCTCAATGACCCTGGTAATAGCAGCACATAGCCCAGTGATTTAAAAAGTTCTTATTTCAAAAATGCCGTTTCTGCTTCAATTCCTGACCAGAATTTTATTATGATTCTACTTGTTCTGAGAAGTCGATATACGTATGTGTGTGTGTGTGTGTGTGTGTATTTTTTTTAATGTTCTAGAGGCTCAGCTGTGTGGTCCAAGCAGGATCCCAAACAGACAGCACTTTAAGGGAGGAGGGCATTGCCAGCAAACATCTGGGGGAAAGATGAGAACAGGCCTAGCTCTACTTCTCAGACAGTAACTTGTGCTCAGAGTGTGGGCCCCAGGGGTAGGGGGAGGGGTGGCTGTCCACCCCTTCTGCTGATTGTGTAAATTGGGCACACCAAATTTCTCCTGACATATTTCCAAAATGCCCTTGGGGGAAAAAGTCACAGCTGAGTCAGACACAAACACTGACCTAGAAATACAGACCACATAGGAGAGGGTCTGCTTCATCAGGCGCAATCCCTCCCTTTATAAACTACTATAATACTGGTCACAGACCAAGAGAAGTCTGAAGACTTCTAGATGCTTCCCTTTGCTTGAAGGACACCAGGCACCCTGCCATACCTCGATTTTGGAGTGATAATCCCTGTAATCCAAGGGCTGGGGTTTTGAGAACCCTCAGCAGATGTTGGCAGGTGCGTGGATCAGGGGCCAAGACCACATTAGCGCAAAGAGGAGGTCTCTGCTGTGTCTCATTTTTTTCCCACCCTCATAATGCTCTGCTATCATTATAGTAGAAATTGTGAGGAGAGGTTATTCAGTTCACTCACAGGCATTTTATGCTATCTAGCACAGTGCTTGGCATATAGTAGGTGCTTGATAAATATTTATTGAATGAATGAGGAGTTTTTCAGGGTCGAGTTGCCATTTAAATGACCTTGGCTGAGGAACTGCTTAATGGAACAACATGCTCTGAGCTCCCCCCTGTTGAGGATCCCTCAGTCCATCTGGAAACCCAAGCAGGGTCACAGAGAAGGCACGCTGGCCTCAGCACACCGCCATCCCACGCCTCTGGTAATGTGCCACGCCAGATCAGCTGGGAAGGTAATCCTTTGCAATGGGGAGACTTAAGCTGTTATCTAACTGACCGCTGATGGATTAGCAGGGCTTTCAGATAAAACCCTAGAGGGGTTAGGGTTTCACTTTCCCCTTCATGCTCAGGGAGTGAGTGAGGAGTGGCCACTTCCCTGGGCTGCGGCTTAGGCCAGAAAATCAATGAGAGGAGAGACAGGGATGGGCAGTGGGCAGTGAGGCTCAAGGGTAAGGCTGGATTCGGGCCCTGGCTCCGCCATGATGTCCCCAGGAAATTCCAGGCGACACATCAAGTCTCTGAGTTTCTCTTTCCTTGGCCTCAAATGGAAAGTAATAATGGCTACTCGAGAGAGGTGTTGTTCACATGAACTGAGTGCAAGGCATGCAAGCCCTTTGAAGAAGTTAAAAGTACTTCCCTGTGGGAGGCTGCTATTATGCCGCAAGACACAGACTGCAGGCTGAGGGCACTGCCCAAAACCCCAGGATAGTCTGGGTGGGACCTTGAGTGAGGTTTTGGCCTAGGTTTGCTCAGCACCAGTGTAGAGGGGACCGTCCTATTCCACATCCTATAGCTACTGTGAGGGAGAATTGTGGTAGCAGTCACATTCTGAGGAGCAGGGGACCTAGGGGCCTGGGAGCCAGACACGGTAATGCCTTCACTGAGAAGGAAGCCACTGTCACTCTAGTGGCTCATCCACGTGCTTTTGAAGACAGGGCCAAGCACAAAGTTAAGGCATGCCCTCCTTAGAGTAAGGTTGATGAACACCTGTCATGTGTGTCCATGAAGCTTTTCACAGAAGAAATCTTCCAGGTCCTCCAACTAGACTTTATTCATTTTTTTAAATGTTTCATTAATCTTTGAGAGAGTGAGAGTGAGAGCGAGAATGAGAGAGAGAGCATGAGCAGAGGAGGGACAGAGAGAGAAGGGAGACACAGAATCCGAAGCGGGCTCCAGGCTCTGAGCTCTCAGCACAGAGCCCGATGTGGGGCTCGAACCCACGAACTATGAGATCGTGACCTGAGCTGAAGTCAGATGCTTAACCGACTGAGCCACCCAGGCGCCCCTAGACTTTAAATTCTAGTTCTAGAGGGAAAAACACAAAGACACAGAAAATAACTTCACAGGAATGAAGTTCAGGAAAACCTTGGATTGGGAGTAACTTGTTCTGCGAGTGTTCTACAAGACGAGCACACATTTCTAATGAATTTTAACTTGATAAACGAGCGATGTCTTACAAGTAGTTTGTGACCCTGAGCATCACATGATCACAACTGAGCCAATGGTTCTTGAAATCTGCTTTGGTGTACAAGTACTTTGGATTTCAAGCGTGTTTCCAGAACAGATTACACTTGGAAAGCGAGGTTTTCCTGTATTTAAAAGTGTAGCACAGCCATGAAAGACTGAGAGAAAGGCTAGCCTCGGGGGCTGGAGAGGGCATCATGTGGAGTAGGGGGGTTGTCTGCCTGGGGAACCTTGTGCAGATCACGGACCAGCTGCTTGACCCCTAAGTGTTCTCATCTGTAAAGGGAGAGTCTTAAGAGTACTCATCTCATTAGGCAGGACACGAAACCTAGTGAGTACTTAACAAAAAGTACCTGCCAGTTTTATGATGTTGGGGCTTTGAGGACGGGTAGGGTTTAAGAACAGGGAAGGAGAAGGTGTTTTAAATGAGGGTCAGCAGGAGCAAGAGGATAGAAATGAGCAGGATGTACACAGACAAATATTGGGGAGCTGGCCTAAGGGGACAGAGCACGTTGTGGGGAACCACCATTCAAGTGTGCCCTTGGCTTCATGAGGTGATGAGCCCCACTGAGAACCACAAGATCAGCCAGAATATGACTCCCAAACCAGGCTGACTTAAGGCTCAGCGAGATCACACTGAATGGGCCCTGGGTGATTTTATCAATATTATTTATAGGAACAATTAATTTGGGGGGTAATAGTAGATATGCTTATTTTAAATTATACCTAGGGCACCTGGGTGGCTCAGTTGGTTAAGCGTCCAACTTTGGCTAAGGTCATGGTCTTGAAGTTCATGAGTTTGAGCCCCGTGTCAGGATCTGCGCTGACAGCTCGGAGCCTGGAGTCGGCTTCGGATCTGTGTCTCCCTCTCTCTGCCCCTCCTCCACTTGCACTGTGTCTTTCTCTCAAAAATAAATAAACAGTAAAAAAAAAAAAATACACCTAAAACTTATGAATCATAGCTCTTACATGCAGTGTTAGGAGTGCATATAAATCCTACAGTAGTTCAAGTAAGAGAAGATGAGTGCTTTATGAGCAAAACTTTAGAAAATTTAGAAAGTGCTAAAAAAAAAAGCACGTTGTGTTCTTACCATCCCCACTCACATACGCACACCCCCTCACACCCACACACAAACACACACCCCAGCAGAGGAGTTTGCCCTTGATCCTGTAGGCAGTTGTGGGAAGGTGCCTGAGAGGGGTACATCACAATGAAAGTGGTGTTTAAGAGGATTATTTGGGCTGCAGTGTGCAGGAGGCTCAGAGGACAAAGCAGGGACAAGGGAACAAGCATGCCTGTCTTTCTGACGCCTGTTCCCCCAGAAATTGAGGATGCATTGCTGGGTTACCATTGCTGCGTAGCTCAGTCCCTCAGGCTCTCCCTTGCCTGCCTCTACCCCCACCTTGACTCCCTCCACCCATCCTCACCAGCCTGGCCCTCCACTTCTGCAGGCCGGCCACTCCACACCCTGGGGAATGGTCCTCTATCTTCCTCCTTTGGACAGAGTAACATACCAGCACTTCTGACCCTGATAAGAATCTTCATACTTAACTCTGCAAAAGAGCACTTAGGGATGGCCAGGCCCGGGGTGCCTATGGAAGCAACCGATTCAGTATAAGGATCACACGGTGGCTACTATTTCCTGTGGGCTTACTGTGTGCCCAGCCCAATGCCGAGAGCCTTCCGGAAATTGTCTCATTGAATCTTTACTTCACAACCACCTGCACCTTCTATGAACAAGGCAATTGAGGGGCTCAGTGACGCACTGGGCCGTGAGCCCAGGCATCTAGACATCTAGACCCCGAACGGGCACTCTGGCCCCTGTGCAGAACTGCTTCCCCACATCTCCTGCGAGACCCTGCCCTTCTCTGCACCCTTGGCTCAGAGGTTCTCATGCGTAGAGGACAACTCAGCCTCCTGGAGTCTTGATTTCCTTATTTGTAAATGATGGACTGTGTGGATGGACACTTTTGAGCAGTGAATTATATTTAGCTGGTGAAATCAGATGAATTCCAATTAAGCAGACACTGGACTAGATGGTCCCTGAGTTATTCTCAGCTTGAACATTCTGGAAACCTTTGTCCTCATCACCCATTCAGTATTTGTCATGATCTTGAGTGCCTTTGATCCGGCCTAAGTCCCCACTGCATGTGAAGTAACCCATTTGTATGTGGAAACTCGTGTCTCCGCAGCAGAGGCAGTGTGCGTGTGTGCGTGTGCGTGGTGGACGTGGGGCTGGAGGGGCGGGTGAGGGATCTAAATGAGCAGATGGAGCGGCTGAAGAAGAAAAGCACAAATGGGGAGACAGACGTGGGGCAGGGCCGCGATGCTCTGGCTGCGCTGATCGGGCACATCTGGCAGGCAGCCACCCTCACACGGGTCAGCAGCTCCTCTCAACCCACCAGCGGCCAGAGCCCAGCCCAGAACCAGGCTGACCTGAGGCTGGGGTGGCTGGGAGCAGACGGGCAGTCACTGCAGTTGCTGCTCTGCTGGGGCCCAAGGGCCCCTCCCTACCCCCGCCAGGGCTGACACAGAACAGCCAGAGAAATCCGATCCTGGCTCAAGGGCGAAATCAGACCGAGGGCAGAAGGCGTTCCAGGAGAGCCCATTCTTCATTTTGCCATTAAAACAAAACAAAACAAAACAAAACCAAAAGCCATATTAAAGTTTATTTATTTTTGGGAAACAGAGCATGAGCAGGGGAGGGGGAGAGAGAGAGAGGGAGAGAGAGAACCCCAAGTGTTCCCATTTTGCCATTTTAAAATTGAGATCAAATTAGAAGTCTCATTTATTTATTTATTTTAATTATTACGTTTTTTAAAAATTTATTATTATTTTTTTAATATGAAATTTATTGTCAGATTGGTTTCCAAACAACACCCAGTGCTCATCCCAACAGGTACCCTCCTCAATGCCCATCACCCACCCCCCATCAACCTTCAGTTTATTCTCAGTTTTTAAGAGTCTCTTATCGTTTGCCTCCCTCCCTCTCTAACTTTTTTTTTCCTTCCCCTCCCCCACGGTCTTCTGTTAAGTTTCTCAGGATCCACATAAGAGTGAAAACATATGGTATCTGTCTTTCTCTGAAGGACTTATTTCACTTAGCATCACACTCTCCAGTTCCATCCATGTTGCTACAAAAGGCCAGATTTCCTTCTTTCTCATTGCCAAGTAGTATTCCATTGTGTATATAAACCACAATTTCTTTATCCATTCATCAGTTGATGGACATTTAGGCTCTTTCCATAACTTGGCTATTGTTGAAAGTGCTGCTATAAACATTGAGGTACAAGTGCCCCTATGCATCGGCACTCCTGTATCCCTTGGGTAAATTCCTAGCAGTGCTATTGCTGGGTCATGGGGTAGATCTATTTTTAATTTTTTGAGGCACCTCCACACTGTTTTCCAGAGCGGCCACACCAGTTTGCATTCCTACCAACAGTGCAAGAGGGTTCCCGTTTCTCCACATCCTCACCAGCATCTATAGTTTCCTGATTTGTTCATTTTAGCCACTCTGACAGGTGTGAGGTGGTATCTCAGTGTGGTTTTGATTTGTGTTTCCCTGATGAGGAGTGACATTGAGCATCTTTTTGTGTGTCTGTTGGCCATCTGGATGTCTAATCTTTGGAAAAGTGTCTGTTCATGTCTTCTGCCCATTTCTTCACTGGATTATTTGTTTTTTTGGGTGTGGAGTTTGGTGAATTCTTTATAGATTTTGGATACTAGCCCTTTGTCTGATACGTCATTTTCTTCTTGAAGCTAGAACAAGCAATCCTAAAATTTGTATGGAACCACAAAACGCCCCGAATAGCCAAAGTAATTTTGAAGAAGACCAAAGCAGGAGGCATCACAATCCCAGACTTTAGCCTCTACTACAAAGCTGTCATCATCAAGACAGCATGGTATTGGCACAAAAACAGATACACAGACCAATGGAATAGAATAGAGACTCCAGAATTGGACCCACAAAAGTATGGCCAACTAATCTTTGACAAAGCAGGAAGAATATGCAATGGAAAAAAGACAGTCTCTTTAACAAACGGTGCTGGGAGAACTGGACAGCAACATGCAGAAGAATGAAACTAGATCGCTTTCTTACACCATTCACAAAAATAAAATGGATGAAGGACCTCAATGTGAGACAGGAAACCATCAAAACACTAGAGGAGAAAGCAGGAAAAAACCCTCCCTGACCTCAGCCTCAGCAATTTGTTACTTGACACATCTCCAAAGGCAAGGGAATTAAAAGCAAAAATGAATTATTGGGACCTCTAGATAAAAAGTTTCTGCACTGCAAAGGAAACAATCAACAAAACTAAAAGGCAAGGGAAGGAATGGGAAAAGATATTTGTAAATAGAAGTCTCATTTAAATAATAATAAAAAAAGTCATCCGGCAGGCTTCAGATCACAGGTGCCAGGCCACAGCAGGACCCCTGGAAACTTCTTGTTGGAGGCGATTGTCAGCTGTTACTCCCTTTCCTGGGCACTCACTGAAGGTGGCGGGGGTCGGGGGGGGGTCTATAGCCTCTGGCAGTATCTTGATGAATGAGCACCATCAATTTTTTTTGTAATCTTCATTTATTTTTGAGGGAGAGAGAGAGAGACAGAGTGTGAGCAGGGGAGGAGCAGAGAGGGAGACACAGAATCTGAAGGAGGCTCCAGGCCCCGAGCTGTCAGCACAGAACCCAATGCAGGGCTTGAACTCACCAACTGTGAGATCATGACCTGAGCTGAAGTCAGATAACGGACTGAGCCACCCAGGCACCCCAGGCTCTCTTGATTCTAAAGTGAGGACAAATACAGGGAGCATCTGTAAGTCACGGGGGCTTTGAAGCCCTTCCCGTTTCAGGGCTCCCAGCCCACTGCTCATGGGGTGCTGCTGGCGTAAATGCAGCCTGTCCCCCCTCACTTCCACAGGCAATAAGCACTGTCACACCACCAGTGAACCCTGTTCATGGCCCCACCCCGCCCAGGCCACCAGACCTTGATGCCTTGGAGGTATTAGAAGGCAGGTCCACAGCTGGGTCTTGGGGGACCCTCATGTTTGCCAGCGGGCACAGGAGAGAGGGAAAGGCAAACACACCTCGCCTGCGTTGAGATGGGCTGCCTAGGAGATGAGTGTATTTTGGTGAGGGTGGGAGGAGGCAGGTAATGAGCTCCTGGTAATTTCTAGCCTAAAAATAGTCACCTGAATAGTCACCATTAAGTACAAGCCTTCTATTTTCCAGTCACCTGTGCCAGGCACTTCAAGGTTGTGAAATTCAAACCCAGGAATGCTGTAAGTAGGGGCTGCTGCTCCCATTTTACAGAGCGGAAACTGAGGCTCAGAGAAACTAGAAGCCTTTCGCCCCAAGCTATGTTCAGTAAGTAGAGGAATGTTTGCCTCTGGAAGGAGTGAAAACCCAGGCTGGAGGGAAATTCTGACTCCCCTACTTACCAGCCGTGTGGTTCTCGATAAGAAGTACTTACTGTCTTCATGTCTTAGTTTCTCTACCCATCACATGGAGATGATACCTGCCTCACAGCGTCTCTGTGAGGCTTTGATGGGGCAAGATATTTAGGCACCTATTACAGTGCCTCGCATAGAGCAAATGCTCAGTGCGTGGGCGTGATTCATTCTCTCATTCTCTCTGTAGGCCTGCAGGTCAATGGCCCGTGAGGACCAAGAGTCCCTCCTCTGGCAAGGCGCCTGGGTGGCTCAGTTGGTTAAGCGTCTGACTTTGGTTCAAGTCATGATCAAATGGTTTGTGAGCTCGAGCCCTGCTTCGGGCTCTGTGCCGACAGTTCAGAGCCCAGAGCCTGCTTCGGATTCTGTGTCTCCCTCTCTCTCTGCCCCTCCCTCATTCGCACTGTCTCTCTGCCTCTCAAAAAATAAGTAAAACAAAATAAAGAGAGAGTCTCTCATATGGGGGAGGAGACTAAATGTTTTCTTTACCTCCAATGACTCTCTTCTCTTACGGGGCCTTCTGAAGAGCCCCTACTCTAAAGGCATTTAGAAAACAGGCTCTCCGAGCCAGGAAGTTCTTGTTAACAGATCCTCAGGAAAGTGCCTGCAGAGGCATGTCCTGCCCCTTCCTGCTATTTCCTCCCAACATTTAACCTTAGTCCTGCCTTGCTGACCTCTAGGACCATGGCCGTCACATTGTCTAGGACAGCTGTTTGCCATCTGTTACCTGACATCCCTGTTGTGGCCTCAGGGTGGTCATTCTGTCCCATATTGGTCATGGCCACATTCTCTTTAGGATGGATAATCTCAACCCCTTTGCCCATGGAACCAGCGGTTGGCTTTCCCTGAATAAGCCGTGGCCCAGAGAGTGGGAAGGATGGTGGGAGCCGTATTTTCCATGTCTCCTGGGAGCCCGGCATGGTGACGTGTGCTGGGGGTGACAAGGTTAGGGAGGGCTGGCTTGCACTGGACATGAACACTGGCATGGAAAACATCTTTCTCCATCCTCGAGAGGGGAGAGCTCTTCGGGGGCAGCCAGACCTTCCTCCAAAGCGGGGAACATTACTGCTCTGGCAGGCACTTTGAGGCAGAGAGAATAATATAATCTGATATTTCCCACTCTTTGGGGAAGAGATTACACATATAGTAGCCATTTTCAAGAGCCACGGAGGAGTGCAGCCAGAGGGGGAGGAGGGGCCTGAACTTGGAATCCAAGGAGAGGAGCCTGCTGGTTGTCTAGGCAGACAGTCTTTTCCATTTTTAAAGCTCCACTGCATTCCCTCTGAAAACAGCACATTTGGCGGCCTCTGACTTTCTTCTCTGGGCTCTGCTTAGTTAGCATCACGCCGACTCCCTTTGCAATCCAGTAGCCTCTTGAAGTGTGTTTGTTTGCCTGATGGGACTGAGTGGACAGGTCCTGGCCTCTCTACTGCAGCCTGTCACATGCCCCTGGGGATGGTGCTGTGGCCACATCACAGTGCTCTAGCGAGCTCACTCCAGCCCCAGGCGGTGCTCCGATCCCAGCTCTAGGGTCTCAGGGCTATTCATTTCCTTTTGGCCCCTCAAAATGCCAATTCTCTATCATGGTTTCAGGAGCAGAGTTCTTAATTCATGCCAAGGGCTACCTCACTTGTGGAGAATCGTTTCTTGGGTGTGTTGAATAAATACTCTGAGGAGGGGGAGGATTTCCTTTCCTATATGGCCTGGAAAATGTCCAGCTCTGATTCCTTAAGGGACATGGGCTTTACCCTGGCTTGGGGCCCTCAGATTTAATCTAGCTGATGCCACAGTCAGTCCCCTCAACCTCGAGGTCCACCCTGGTAATCTATTTGTGCAGCACTTTGTAATTCCCAAAGTGCCCTTATCTCCCAAACTTCATTTAGGCTTGGCAGCAACATGGGTGATAGGTTGGACAGCTATTAGTCTGGCTTTTCCAGAAGCTGCAAAGCTCAGACAGGTTAAGCGACTTGTCCAGAGTCATGCACCTGCCAGGAAGCGGGGTAGGACCGTAAGTTTTGGGAACTCCAGTCTGAGACTCTCAGTGTTCACTATACCATGAGGGGCCTGCTCTCTACCCTGAGATGGTCACGTGACTGTGCTGAGATGCGAAAGAGTCGTGTCACTCACTAGACTCTTCACTTAGGGACTTGGGGTCCAGAGGTGGCCACTGTAAGGGTGCAGTGCATTTTGGGGATGGGGCGAGAGTGCAGAGTGGGCTCAGGGAACAAATATGTCGATGTTTATGCGAGTTCAGGGCAGAAACAGATGCCCCTCCTTTGGCACTTGAAGCAGAAAACCATCTGACACAAGGAACAGGGTGCTGAGAACACCCTTAGATGGGCCGGACTAAGGCACCAGGCGGCGCCTCCAGGAACGATTCCCTGGATCACAGAGAACTCCCTGCCTCGGGAGCCTCCCCCTACTACTCAACCCCCTGAATTCAAGAGTACATGGCACAGTGGCAGGCCAGGCCCGAAGAAGCTGCCACTGCCGCTGCCACTGTCCCTGGGCACTCTGGAGCTGGAACTCGGACACTGAGATCCCGCTGTCGAAAAACTTGATGTTTCTTGGATGTTACCAGCAGAAACAGCCAAAGGGGCGGGAAGAGTCTGGTTCCTGTCTAGAAACATTGCTTACAAGGGGATCTGGGAAATGTGGCTTTTTGTTTGCTGGCGTCCAGGCCCTGCAGGGCAGGAAGGGACAGGAGGAGGAAAGTGTGATGGATGCTGAGTGGTTTCCAACACTGCGGCCGGCCTGACACCCACTCTGCCATTATCAGTGAGAACCAGAAGGCAAACATCTGAAAACAACGCCCAGCTCTGGAGTGGCCATTCAGACAGTCTTTATTAGCACAGGAACCACCCCTAGCACACAGTCCCGTGATGCTGAAAATGTGCACAGACGCCACATATCTTAAGAATCAGCCACGTACTTCATGGTGGAGTTGAGAATCTCTATCCCGTGCAGCTCTCTCAGCTGAGCGACAAATCTGCCATAATCAGAACACCAAGTTCAGGACATCAATGCCACGGTGCCTGGAGCCACCCCCTCTCAGGTAGAAGCTGGCTGGTGAGGCAGAAAGGGGAAGTAGCTGTTGCCCTGGGAGCCCTGGCCATCAAAGCACGTAAGGTGCTCAGGGAGGTACAGAAACACGGTAAATACTGTCATGAGTGGCAGATGGACAGGCTGATCCGACGGGGCCTTGCTCTCGGGGACTCCCCAGTAGGTTGCCACTTTGAGCTCAACCTAGCTAACGTGCCTTGCTTTCTGTAGAAGAAAGATTTTATCTGTGCCTTCCGTCTGAACAATCAGACAGAACTTGAAAGGGCCTCAGATGTGATCCCAGTCGACCCTCTCACTCTCTGGGGAGGAATCAGAGGGCTTAGTCTGGAAGAGAAGGAGCCAGCTCTGCTCCCTGTCCATGGAAGGCACCCCTCTCCTATGCCGGGACTCCATCCCTCAGACATGCATGATAATGAGGTGTTTCAGCACATCAGAACCCAGCCAGAGCAGAACAGAAGCCTGAGCTAAAAGGGAAGCAATGCACACAGTGAGAGCAGAGATCTCTTGCCCTGGCTTGTCTTAAACATGCCATTCTTGCTTCAGTTTCCTCCAGCACGGGAATGTGGCCCTCACTGGGCATTCTCCCACATGCTCAGGCAATGGGCAAAAAAGTGAAGGAGGAGGGATGCGTGGACAGCTGGGCAAGAAGCTAAAAGAGAAGGAGAGAATGGAATGGAGGGAAGATGATGGCAGTGAGTGCACAGGACAGATGCCTGTCAGAGAAGCATCTTCCCCCTCTCTCACTGGAGCCTGAGAGCCCAGGTCTCTCAGGGATGTAGCTACTGGGCCTAACACCTGTGTGCACAGGAAGCACCAGGACTCCCGGGGCTCTCCACAGAGTTCTGGGTGGCACAGAGGCCCAGCCACCACATGGCCACCACATGGTACCTCTGCTGGCCCTGCGTCTTCCAGGATGTAACTGACGCGGGCCACCCCGGCTTGGAGCGGGTGCATACCTGGGCTCGGCCGTGCACAGCTTCCCCAGGGCGATCCCTGCGTTCAGCTGCACGGCTGTCTTCTGGGCGTCGCCACCTGCGTGCCTTAGCAGCACCTGCACAATGTCCGTCTGCAGCAGGGAAGACGCGGCACGGGGCACCTCCATGCAGTTCCCCAGGCAGAGGGCAGCGTTGGCCACCACAATCTCATCCTCTGAGCTGAGCAGCTTCAGCAGAATGCCAAACTCTAGAGGGAGGGGAGAGAACCAGCATCTGTCCCTCTGAACCTCAAACAGCAAGGGACAGGAGGAGCACCTGGAGTGTCAGTGACACTGAGCCTCCCCAAAGCTCTGACATGTCACTTGGTCACTCGGCAAGTATTTGCTGAGTACTATGGACCTCCTCGGCTCCTGGATGCATCTCTGATGTTTCTCAGGTGCCCAGGGCAGTGCCCAGCGTGACACAGTTGTTGTGTGGCTGAATGTTATGTGTCACACAGGTCTGTCTTCCCTAAAGTCCCCGTTCTAAGCCCCTGCACTCCATCTGAGGGCCCCGAGTAGGGGGCCCCAGGCCTGCTCCCTGTGGCTGCAGGGCAAGGAGCAGGATGCAAAAGAAGGGCTCCTTCTTCCACGCCAGAGGACGTGTGAAGAACATTCGCAGGCTGCCTCGCTGGGAACACCCGCTGTACATGACCGCAGCCATGTTTAGTTACTAGACTAAGGCTGCCTCTGACTCTGCTACCTTCCCTGCTCACTAAAGTTCCCTGAAGGGAGAGAATTCGCGTTAGATCAGCCGAAGCAGATGCTCTGCATGAGCCCGCTCATGCTCTGTCTCTCTCTTAAAAATAAATAAATGTTAAAAAAGTTAATAAAAAAACCCAAAGAAACCATTTCAGTTTACTAGGAGAAAGGCAGTGGCTCCTGGCCTCGACCCTGTCATCTTTGAGTTGCTTCGCAGCAGGGTCTCCAGCATGGGTGTGCTACCTGTGTGCAGCTGAAGGCTAATTAAATGCTTCCAGAACAGGGTGAAACAGATAATCTTAGTAAACAGTGCAGAAGTCTAGAGAGAGGTTAACAGGGCTCTGCAGTGCCTCTCCCCACGCCTCGCCCCTGCTCCCTGGGCAGCTGTGAGGCGGGATTAACCTCTGGGATGTAGGCTCTTGCCTAGGGAAACTATCACTTACTTTGATCCAGTCTTATCACTTCTTCTCGTGCTTCGTGTTGGCTATTAGTGCAGATAGCTAGTATCTTCACGGCATATCGTGATGCGGTCTGGCCTCCCGTCTGGGTTTCAGAATGAAATTGGAAAAATAAAGTCACTCCTCTGATTGTTCTTGGCCACAAACCAGCGAGCAGCTGTGCCTGTGTGAGCGGCTTCCCAAACTTCTAAAACACAGTTCCCCCGAGAATGGCGGGTGCTTCCCGGTGAGCAGGCCCGGGCCCTGCCAGGCTGGTGTCATTCCCGTCCCCAGCAGCACAGCCCACAGCCCGACAGGAATGCGGGCCTGTCATGTGCACCTGGGTAATTGCCTGGAGAAGGTTTTATGAGTGAGTGGCTGAGGAAGGCATGATGCTGTTGACTGGCAGATGTACCAAAGAGGGAGGAAGAGCGCCCCCCCCCCCCCACCACCTTTCACCGTGTCACCTCACCACTGGAGAATGGGGAATGACTTGCTAAGGCTGTCAGGCTGACAGGCCTGCATGGAGAACATCACAAATCTAGATCATTTTAAGAGGTGACAACTGTCAACTCATAACCCTCAAAATCACCCAATGCAGGATCTTCAAGAGGCACACGTGCATATATACATGCACAGTGCACACGTGTGTGCACGTGATCAGCAGTTTCCGGCGGGGTGCAAGACTTGCATGGGGTGAGTGATGGTCATTGTCCATGTGGCAGCTTAATAACGCTGACCCAACCTTCTACCCCTCAATGTTGCCCCTGCCTCAGCAGCGGCCCCCCGACAGAGCACGCCTCCTGGCCCTGCTCAGCCTGGGGTTTTATGAGAAGGCCTCCCGTGGGGTCCTCATTCACCTGGTCCTTCCGGTGGGTCTACTTCAGCTGCTGCGCTGACTCAGATCACGGAAGCACCATTTTGTCCCAGAGCAACGCTGCCCCCTCCCTCCCTCATAAGCGGAGCTACAGCCAACATTCTCCAGACAGCCGGAGAAAGCATGGCCAGCAGAACACGAGCCAAACAAGGGGCCCGTGGGACCTTGTGGAAAGCCACGCCAACCATCTTTTTCGGGGACAGAGCCTGTATGTTTTTAAGTGAGGCTCGAGTGGCCACCAATTGTTATGGATGCTTCTAATGAACAATTTACGGATTTGTTCGGCAATCTTACGGTGATGTTCAGAGCACTGTCTTGGGTGACAGGTGGAAGGAATCCTCATTCAAGAAGTTTCACAGAGGGCAGGGGTGAAATGGCAGCCCCTGAATGGAACAAAACCCTCCTTAATTCTGTCCCTCAGATAACCTGTGCCGCTCCTGGAAATGCAAGTGGTTGTAACCCAGTAAGTTGCTCTACCTTTAGGAACTTAATCATCTTCTTCACCACTCCTGCTCTCAGGGCCTCCTCAATAATCTTCCGAGAGGAAGACAGGGTGCGGCTGAGGACGCCAGCGGCTCTCTGGGTGAAGCGGAAAGTGAAGATCATTAATCGTTCTGTTCATAAATTCTGATGACCTTTAAAAGTCAGCAAGTAGTTTAGTGAGGCGAAAACAATCATTAGTGTGGGGAGCAAAACACGCACCTCGGTTTTACAAATATGTAGCGGCCAAGGAATAGGCAGGAAGCAGTGTTCATTAAACAGGTGCAGGACAGGTGACTCAAGGGCTGGAAACAGGGCCCCTGGCATGCAGGGGCCCCGTTCATTTCAGCTTTACATGAACCGAGCAGGTCAGCTCTGGCACAGAAAGTCCTGCCCCGACACCCTGCAGTGCTCCGGGAGTAGCAGGGTCTTTACTAGACGGCAGGCTTCTTGGATTGATCCTCAGGGTCTCTCTCTTAGCTTGTCCTTCATCTTGTCTGAATCTCTGTCTGCCTGTTCTGCTTTCTGGCGGACGCCATTCATGATTTTCTGGTTCCACTTTGCTTTTTATCAAAGAGCTAGCTGTTGTTTTTATCAGAGAGCTAGCTAGGTGTTATAGATATGTTATCTTGAATCTTTCGGAGGACACAAACGATCGTCACTTTTTCTTTTGTTTCCTATATCATCTCTATTTCTTCTGGGTTCATGTTTTTCTGTTTCTCTTGCTTTTTCTATTTCTGTGTGTGGCTTCCCTGAAATGTCCCGTGACCCTTAGCTGCCCATTTATGGGCACACTTATGAAAGAGCAATAAAAATATATTCCGGTGTGCTGTGTTTATTGGGAGTCTGTCGACTGACACGTGCAGAGGTAGCACTCCCAGACACTAGAAAGCAAAACATTTTTCTCTGGCCTGTCAATTCCCTTAGAGAAAAAAAAGCTCTGATTTTCCACCAGAGGTATAGATACCTGACTGCCACACGCGGTCCCCCATCTCTTACTTGTAGCCTCCGTAGCACCTGGTGTTCTGGAGTCTCGAGCCTCTCCAGGGTCCTACAAGGCAAATCTGTGTCCTCTGTATCTGTTCTCTGCACTGAGGTTCCTTCAGCCCTACCTCACTAGCTATGACGTTTGTAGGTGTTCTTCATCTTCCAGAAACGGGTTAAAATTATTTAAAAACTGACTGATGATCTCTTGCCTGTTCATTTTGTCAGTGTGGATTTCTAGTTTTTTTTCCTTCCCTAATGTTTTCAGTCTGATTTTAATGAGGTTTCCCTACAGAGAAGGGATAAATATGGGTATTACCATATGATCAGTCTTATTTCCCTCATCTGCTCCCTACAGGTGCCAGAATGCTGCCACAGCTGACACTACAGATCTCTTGTTAGGCCCAAGACAGAGGGGAGAGCCCACTACCAAGGGACCAGATGGCCCTGGTGACACTGCTGCTCTGTCCAACAAGCCGGTCGGTCAGCACCTGACTGAGGCACAGGCAGAGAGTCCTAGAAACATCTGGCCAGGAGAGTCCTTAAAAGGTTAGCTCGCTAGCTCTGGTCTAAACCATTCTGGAAAACCCAAGCACCTGACAATAGTGATGCTTGCCACTTTTGGGGTGATGGGTCTTTATTTTGAGGATCTGATAAAAGGCATGATGCCTCTGCCATGAAAATGCATGTGCCCCCAAAACTGTCTATACAATTTCAGGGGGTTCCAGGGACCCTGGAGACCTGCCATGCACTCCAGGAGTCCACGTGAAAACCCTCCACCCTGTCCTGTCTGAATTGACTTTGGGGAAGTTGCAGGCACACTAGTCCCACACAGGGCTCGTCGCATCTGTTCAGAACCTTTATTGTGATCCTGGACCCAGTCTCCAGTATGTGCTCCCTTGGAGGATTGGTTTCCCACACCTGCTAGATGTGCCCCAGGTGTTTCTCCGAGCACTAGGGCTCTGACCTAATAGGTGGAGAAGTTGGGGTGATTACTTCTGTGAGTAAACAACACATCCTTGGATGACAGCAAATGGTCTGTGGATCATACTGATGTCCCCCCGATGCTCTGTGTGTTGACCACAGGTCTTTCTCAGCTTTCTTGTCCAAATGACAGAAGCAGAAATAAGAAAGCCACCCCAGCATGCATGTCCAAGGGGGCTAAAACCATTGTGCATAAACAGCCTCTGGGATCATGGGCTTCAAAATACAGGCCTGGCTTTCTTGACTATGGAAAAAGATTGTAAATGAAATCTCATCACCAGTCCAATTTGCACCAGGATATCTTGGAATAGGACAAATCCTATAATTAAACTGTGGAAGTTGTTAAGTTGCAAACCATACAGAAAAGAGATTCCTGACTTGGGTCCATTGACTCTTGGGGGTCCACAGATGGGCACTGGGTTGGATGGTCACCGACTCCCCTGGAACAACAAAGGAAGCTGTTTCTGGATCTCCCGGGGAGACACTTACTGTCAGGATCCCTCCATCCTGGCTGTTGAGTAGAAACATGCACCTTCTGCTCACCTCCACAGCCCAAACCTGCCACGACAGGAGAGAGGAGGAGGTCTGAATGGCCTGTTAATCTGAATCCTCCATGGAGCTCCTTCTGAGCCAACAGCACTGGCCTCTCCCTCTTCAGCATGGCCACACTCTGTCCGTATTTTTCTCATGACCCCTTCTTCCATCGCTCTTGCTTCTTCCCACAACTGTCTCATCTCCCTAACTACAGGGCAATGCCTTGAGGGCGGGGAGCACATTTTACTTGACTTTGGAAAGGCAGAACCTAGCACTGTGCTCAGCACATCCTGGACACTCAGTCCACTTTCTGGAGCAGAGTGACACAGCGTCCGTCCTGCTCTCCCCATTCCCGCCACCAGGGTGTGAGTCCTCCGCTTCTATTCTCTCTCGAAAGCCAGAGCAGTTCTATCAATGCACAGGCTTGGGCTTGGGTTGTGCCGGGGCTCCCGGCAGGGAGGAAAGACTGCCGTACCTCACAGATGAAGGGGGACTGAAGACACAAGTTCATCACAAGTCCCAGGAGCGTGTACAGGACGTCTCTGAACAGGTCCACAGCCTCTTCACACCTGGCCTTGGGAAACAAAGCAAAGGGATCAGTGACCTTTCTGCCCTGCAGCTTTTCACGGCCACCTCATCCCTTTGGCAGTGATCTTAGTTACTCACGCGCCCTGAACTGTCAGTGTTGTGACCCTAGGAGATGGTGGAAGATCAGAGACCAGTTCCGTGAATTAGTGTTAGTGGAGAAGACTTGCAAGGAATCTCTGGTGCCTGAGCCATGAGACTGTGGCTCGGCCCGGTCCTATGTTTAAACTGGGGAGTGGGCAGTCAAGCCAACTCCACCGGAAAGTCCTCCAAACTCTCCAGGGTGGATGGAGGGCTCTTCAAGGCTGGCCACCCATAAAATCTATGGTTGTAGAAGGGGTAAGCCACTGGCTCCAGCACCCTCAAAAAGAATTTTTGGAAAAGCCGGCTAATCAAGAAGAAGCCACTGCTCCCAAAGCAGGTAAAGGACTACATTCTGAACGGAAGAGTCACAGTACCATGAGGCCCAGACAGGCATCCCCGAACTCTTCAGAGGCACACATCTGTCTTCGGACGGCAGCCTCAGCACTAAGGTTTCCCACGAGGGCAATACACTGGCAAAGAGCTGACGTGTTGGTTATTGTAGGTTCTCTCCTCTAAGAACGAGCCAAGAGAAGGAAAGTCTGCAGAGAGCAGGCAAACGATGCCAGAGCAATCTCTAGGGGCATCCCTCACTCAGCAAAACGCCTGGGAAGCAGACTGCGGAATGTCACCCAGGGGCACCAATGGGGCCACCTGGCACCAGCATGGAGGGAGGCACACAGGCAGTGGACCCAAAAGCACCCTAGCCTGGGATGGGGAGGCCTGGGGCTTCATCTCAGTGACTCCACCAACCCGCTGGGAGGGCTTGGGCAAGTCTCGTCCCTTCTCAGAGCTTCATTTCCATGTGCGTGGAATACGGGCATGTGGGCAAGTTCTCAGGTCCCCTGAGACTTTGATGACTCCCATGGCACAGGGTCCAGTCATAGCATGCTGTCCTAGGAGGACCCCACCTTGCTATGTCCTGCTTCATCAGCTCAAATCACTACTTGCCTTCCCGCTGGGGATGACCACCACTCAGGGACACGGCTGCCCGTGGTACTTACGATGAGCCTTGGGGTCAGAAGGGGACTGACTGACCGGAGCTGACACCCTCTCTCTGCCTCCACCTAAGACACAGTCCACACCCATCCTCTTTTCCCCGGCACTCGAGCCCCATCCATAGGCCCTCCCCACCTGTCCCAACTGCACTTGTTGTAATAACAGAATTGTGTCAATTCCAGCTGTGAAGAAATGATTAATCAACCCGAGAGACAACAGGAGTTCTGGAGCGTAAACTGTGTTTAAATGGCTCTGCTCACGCGTCTGCGAATGTCTGTCACAGGTGCGAAAAATGCGGGCTTGCTCACCAGAACACCTGTGAGTGCCGGGAGCACACCTGGAAGGTTGGCCTGGAACCAGACTTGGAATCTGTGGAGAAAACATCCCCACGATTTAGTTCTACACTGCACAAACTATAACAGAAATACGGTGTCTTGGGTAAGGGAGCAGAGTATCACAGGCTCAGGGACCGTGTGATGTGCAGTGTGCATGGATGATTTATTCTGAACCAAAAAAAAAAAAATGTCACTGGGTATGTAATGTGGCTTTATTTTTCTAAGTCTGGAGAATTGCCTTTGACGTTAAACAGCAGACCTCACGTGGTAACTCTTTTAGTGCGGAAGTTGCTGGAATCCCTCGATTTCTGCCAAGCTCACTCACCACCAGCCCGGCCCTCCCCTGGTTCTGTGGGCCGTGCAAACAGGAAACACAGAGCAAGCATGTTTATTGCACAGCGGTGAGGAGGGCCCAGATACACACACATCTGCTCCTACTAGAGCGGCTTTGACACATTCCCGGCCCATGCCATGGCCTGTCTGTGGGCACAGACAGCTCTTTCTCATCATAGGACCATGCTAAGCAAGACACCCTTAAGTTTGTGAGATTTAAAAACAGACCAAAGATGCACTTAAACCCCCAAGAATTATGAAAATTGAAGACCTCTGCTGTCTTCCCCAGCAGCTAAGTGGAGGGAAGGGGGGATTACCCACAATGCCACTGAGAACCCAAGGGCAGATTGCTTTCTATTCTCAGACTCATTCAACACACATTTGCTGGGCAGTTCCGAGTGGGCACTGATGAAGGGAAGGAAGCTTCTCCAACTGACAGTAGCTTTGTAAACTGTGAGAGGTACCGTTTTTTAAGTCTGTTACTGCTTCCAGACCCATGCAGGCAGGGGGGACTGGAAGGGCCAGCCACAGCCCCCTGCTTGGAAGGCAGCGGCTCTTCTACTCAGTGAATCTTATGATGCTCAGTTGGCCAAACCTCCCTGCACACTGCATATTTTTAAAGATCAGACAGTTTTACAAATGTTGAAAAGGAAATGTCAGTTTCTGGAAATAAAAATTACCTTTCTTCCAGAGCCAAGTCTGTGAGCAGTTCCATAGCAGAGTTGGCCTTCTTATCTGAGAAATCAAGAAAGGACACCAGGGCTTCCAACAATCTGCAAAAATCCAGAACCACCTCAGAGCAGGCTGTCCTCCAGCCGACAGCATCCCCAACAAGGAGACCTCACAAAAAGGCCAGAAAGGAGTCTGCGTCTGGGTCACATAAGCTGAAAGGTGGCCTCACTACATCCTCCTGAGCAGCCCAGCTCCCTGCCCACCCCAAAGAGACAGACACTTTCCTATGGGGATGACTCTGCCACTTAAACTCCCAGAGGGTTG
Organism: Felis catus; assembly: GCF_018350175.1. Classification (NCBI taxonomy): domain Eukaryota; kingdom Metazoa; phylum Chordata; class Mammalia; order Carnivora; family Felidae; genus Felis; species Felis catus. The sequence goes on along the minus strand of NC_058377.1, from coordinate 11,384,929 downwards.
AACAGTTTTAACCAAAGTTCACTGACTATCAGATGTCAACTGGGACGGAATCTCTGGCACCTCTGCCAACTTCAATCACCATAAGTGACATCTAGGTGGCATGCTTCCTAATCTGCTGCCGACTCAAGTGGGAGGGAGGGCCCCCTAACGAGGTGGGGGATGGAGTAAGGTTTCAACAAGATTTTGACGGGCTGCTGAATATGTCGGATGATATTGAATAGGGTTAAATTCAAAGCCCTCCCGTTAGAGCTGCAAATTCTGTATGAGCAATAGACCTGGGAGACCTGGTTCAGACCTGGCTCATACGAAAGTTTCAAGGGCATTTAGCCGATCGCAAACCCAGGATGAACAAACAGTGTGCTACAGCTGCCAAAAAAAGCTAATGCAATCTGTGGCTGTCCTAACGGCCTGGCTGCCACCGCTAGGAGTCATCTGTCCAGCCAACCCGCACTAACCACCTACTGTGTGCTCGGTGCTGGGCTCAGTGCAGGGCGCCTGGTCCCCTACAGTGACACACGTGTTAGGTGGTATGTTAGAAACAGATGCATGTAAAGTGGGCACAGTGTCTACCTGGCATGTGGTGTGGGAAGACGGAGATAAAGGCTTCAGAGAGCAGAGGGCATGTCGGCTGTCCCCCGTAAGTACAGTGTTCACTTGTGTTTGTTCGTTCAAGCGACATCACTTACTGATGACAAAGTGCCAGGCGGTGTGGTGGGTTCTGAGGCCGCAGCAAGAAAATAAGACAATGTCTCAGCTCCGTGTCAAGCACACGGGGACAGGGGCAGAGCATCACAAGAAGAGCACACGGCATTCACAAGGACGGTGAGGCACAAAACGGCAGGGGCACACGTGGGGACGCCAGCAGTTCCTCATAGCTGCTGCTTACGGCACGAGGACAGGACAGCGAGCGGCAAGGCGGGGTGCTGTGCCTTCTGTGGCCCGCTGGCAATTTGTGCTTCACCCGCGGGCCTAGGTTTTGCCGAGTGTGCTGGTGTATGGTGGGGGAGGCAGCTTCATGGGCCTCTCGGTCTTTGGCGGAGGCTGTGTCTTAGTGAAGTGTGCAGGGAGTTCCCGAGCACTGTGTTTCGTGGTGTTGGAGAATTAATGCTATAGGCCGTAGAGAGTCATTCTGGAGTTTTAAGTAGGCACATAACAGAACAGATGTGCATCGGAGGCAAATCCCTATGGTGGAATGGCAGAGGCCGGACTGGAGCCCACTGTACAGGAGACAGGGGATCCAACGGGGGGAGAACTGGAATGGTCCAGATAGTAAAGATGGGGGGATTCGCTGAGGCAGGGGCAGGGCGAGACACACAGTTGGGAAGAGAGAGGCCCTCGTGAAGGCCTAGAAGGGGTGCTCACAGATGCCAGAAGAGAGCCCTAAGGAAGGATCCCGGGATGTGGAAGAGGGAGAAGTGACAATATACCATCTTCCCACCCAGAGGGGCCCTCAGGAGTCTGGCTTAAGCGACTGGGTGGATGGAAGTGCCACCTACGAAGATAGGAAATTCAGGCAGAGGGTCTGCTTTGAAGAACCACTTGTGATTTAACCTAGTGATGCCTGTGGTGTTGACATGGAAGATGTCCAGCAGCAGAGGAGGGTTTTCTGGCACTCAAGAGAGGGACTTGTATGTGATAATTGAGGCCACGAATGAGAAGAGGGCCAAGAGTAGGATCCCTGATTTGCAAGGGTGACCGCATAAGGGGAGTTTGCCAAGGAAACCAGGAAGGAAGAGCCTGGGGGCAGAAGGAGGGCCACGAGGGGTGGCCAGCCACGTGCTGGAGTTTCACGAAGAGTGCAGCAATCCACAGGACCCAGTGCCACGGGGCAGCCAACAATAGAGGCAGAAAAGGGACCATCAGGTTGGGGATTGGGGTTTAGGAGTAGACTCCAGCCACCCACATCTGTGCCACCGGATTATTCAGCAGCTCGTTCCAGGAGGGGTCTGGAAGTCAAATAATCTGAAGAATGGTCAAGGAAACCAGGATGCTTAACCTGGAAAAGATCAGTGTCTTCAGATGCCGCAAACACTGGAAAGTGGGAGAATTGAAGTGGTCCGGAGGCCTCCAACAGACTGGACCAAGGCCTCCCTGTAAGGAGCGTGGAATGGGGCAGGCAGTTTGTGTCCAGTGCAAGGAGATAGCTTTCCATCAGTCAGAACTAGCCCGGAACAGGATGGGCTGCCCTGGGAGGTGAGATCTGCATCCTCTAATTGGCTGGGGCAAGTTTCCCAGTCTACTAGCTGCTCTAGCGCCCGTCCTAATCACATGGAGAAGAATACAATGACAATGCTGGAGTCCTCCCTGGAGGGCATCACTCACAGACCACAGTGGGGTACCACAAAGGGGACAGCGGCACTGGATGGGGCTGGACTGGACTGTTTCTGTGGTCCCAGATAACTCCAAGCTTCTGCAAATCCCCGACTTCCTTAGAAGAGTGTTCTAGTGTTCCTGCTATCAGAAATTACGGATTTTACAGTTAGTTCAGAGTCTTCACTCATCAGTTTAACTCTGTTTTCTTCAGTCTTGAGGATGGACAAAACGACGCTGAAATGCACAGAAGTGGAGCCGGCAGTCTTGGCTCACCTTGGTGTTTGTCTCGAGAGACATGAACAACGAGACTTCCTCTCCATGTGACAAGACACACATCCTAACTGGAGTCATTATCCAGTAAGGACATAGCGGTCCTTTCTCCTCCCTCCTGTCTCCTTTTTGGATGGCAGATTTTCTGCTCTGCTGACAGACAGTTGTCCCTATAGTGGACCCCAGGTCAGAAAATGCTCTGGTGAACCAACAAATGCACATTCACCTCAGTTTAGGACCCTGAGCAAATAGACCCTGAAGAGAGAAAATGAAAATGCTTTTAAAAGTTATTGAGTCCACACCATGTGTCAAGTATGACTCCAGTTCGTTCCTTCCTTCTTTCTTCTTTCTTTCTTTTCTTTCTTTCCTTTCTTCCTTTCTTTCTTTCTTTCTTTCTTTCTTTCTTTCTTTCTTTCTTTCTTTCTTTCTTTCTTTCGTGTTTATTTTTGAGACAGAGACAGAGTTCGAGCAGGGGAGGGGTAGAGAGAGAGAGAGAGGGAGACACAGAATCCAAAGCAGGCTCCAGGCTCTGAGCTGTCAGCACAGAGCCTGACCTGGGGCTCAAACCCACGAACCGCGAGATGATGACCTGAGCTGAAGCTGGACGCTTAACCAACTGAGCCACCCAGGCACCCCACCAGTTCCTTTCTTTACTGTGGCAGATGCCGTTTGGTGGCTAATCCCACAGATACGCTGCTCTCCCCTTCTATCCTACCTGACTCTCCTGGAGCCACTTTGCCCACAGGAGTGGCATGGGACACAATCCTGATCCAACAGAAATAAGGAGTAGCTTCTCTTGATAAATGGGACAGATCCTAGCTGCTATTAACCTGTCTCAACAAGGGATGTGATACTTGGAGCTGCAGCACCCTCGTGGGACCATGAGGGAAAGGTCAAGAGAAGGACAGAGACCTTGACCCGGATATCTTTAAGTCATTGAACTGGTGTTGCCGTCTTTAGTCTTTTTTGTTATGCGAGGTAAACGAGACCAGCGTCTCCTGGCCAAGTGCTGTGTAAAATGCTGCAGAGAAAACTGTAACTGGCATACGTGTATCACTTCTGTTAAGCTTCATCGTTAGTCTGTGATACAGACGAGACACCGGAGTGCGTGGAGGCTAAGCAGCTTTCCTGGGCCACGTGAATAGAAGGAGACGAGCAGAGGCTCTGGGGTCGTGACTGCTGAACTGCAAACCCCATTGCTTTCCACAAAGTGATATTAGCCCGCGCTCGGTGCCTGTCAGAGCTCATTTGTCGCTCCAACTTCTCATTTGGGGAAAAGCACGTGAAGAGGAATGTGGTATGTGTGCCCGCGAGGGTCATGGGACCTGGGTGCCTCCTTGTCCTGCGCCGAACCGTCTCCCTTCATTTCAGAGAACACGTTCCATCTCTTTCTGGTCTAATAGTGGGCAGAAGGTAAGAAGCTGAGTGTCTTCGACAGCCTGGGGACTAGGCCGTACTGTGTGAGATGCTCATAAACGCCACTCCCCAAAACAATGGAAAAATTCAAATTACAATTCAAGCAATTCAGAGACAGCTGGGAGGGGGTGGCTTATGACAACTCAGCTACATTTACTCAGACCAAAACCAAATGAAAAACCATGAGGAAGGTACTGGGGAAATGACTGCAGTCATGTGAAATGTGAAACGTGCTTTTGAGGACTTAACTCGAATGATCCATCTGCTTGTGTGGGCTGAGCTTCAGGGGGGTTGCCTTTGCCTGTGAGCCATGGGGGCTGCCCCTGGGCTGAGACGGGGAGGGGCTCAATAACCACCCGGTCCTGAGCACAGAGGACGTCCTCCCCACACGGGGTGGGGCCCCGGAGGCCTCAGCTCGGTCGGGGATCGGAGAGAGGGCGGGCCTGCAGAGACACGGCGGGGTGAGATTCCCTGCTTCTCTGAGGCAGCTCCTCCTGCCCCATTTGTGAAATGGTGTCATAACACTGATCTCGCCGACCTCCCAGGCTGAGAAGAGAGAAGGTGAGGTAATGATAGTGAGAAGAATCGGAAGCCAACTCATTTTTAGACGGTGTGTGAAACACGAATAGAGCAAGCTGTCGTCACGGCTCCTGCTTCTACTGGGTTGAACGACACGAAATTGCCAACATGCAGCTCTTTTCATAGAGAAAATGAGAATTTTGCATGGAAAAACTAATAATATTTCGACCGAAAAGCACTGGACAGAATCACTGGGGTTCAGTTGTTTCTTTTATCAGGTGTAATAAGGGAGAGGCACATGCTGTTTCTACAGCCGGACACCTTGGACAGACCTACGTGCAAGAGTATTCGAGACGTGTTTGATTTATTTATGCTCTACCTTGCTCCAGAAGGGCTTGAAGAACGTGCAAAATCAGAGTTACCACAAACAGGAATGGAAGAAGTACAGGCAAAAAGAGGGTAGAAGGAGCACTGAGGCCGAAGGGGCAGGAGCCCACGGCCTGTCCTAGGGCTGGACGCCCAGTCCCGATGGAGGGGCTACCATCTCCGCCATCTCTAATATCTGTGAGACAGAGGCGGGTCAGAGAGGTGCAACTGCCCACGGTGCTAAGTTCAGACGGGAGGTCGTCCCGTGTCGGATGGTGTGGGAAGGGGGACGGGCAGGTCTTAACGTGGCGGGTGACCGTGTGAAAAGCCGCAGAGAAGACCCTGCCAGCAGAGCCCTACCGGGTCAGGTCAAGGTGGCCGACGACAAGGCTCCGTCCGTGGTCCGTCCTGGCGAGCTGCAGCAGCAGGGCCAGGCTCTGCTTCCGGAGGCCCAGAACGCGGGAGGTCAGCAGGGAGGGCAGCAGGCCGCCCATCTCGGGGCGCAGCAGCAGCAGGCGCTGGTTCTCCTCTGCAAGACAGGAGACGGGCATCTCAGGCACGCGACAGCGGTCAGACCAGTCATTTGCCACCATCCCAACGGGCAAAGCAGCTCTTCTGCCCTCATTTGAGAGGCAGAGTAATAAAGTGTAAGAGCCTGAGCTCTGGAGCCAGGCCGCCGGGTCCCGATGGCCAGGGAAACGATTGAGGCTGAGTCATCAACTCCCGCGCTCCTCAGTTTCCTCATCAGAGAAATGGGGAAGACAGCCAACGTGGCCGAGGTGTTAGGAGGGTTCAGTGAGTGAGTCGGTGATGGCGCTCGGAACAGGGCCTGGCACACACGTTCGGTCACAGGCTCCTTGGTGTGTGGGATTTGGGATGTGAGGAACGGGACAAGAATCAGCTTACCTGTGGCTATGTTTAGACAGTTTTCACATGGTGGCCAGAGGAACCACCGGTTCTTTCTAGAAAACTGGGGTGTCATGTGAGGACATTGATTAATAGAGATGTAAGTGACTTCCAGAGGGCTGGCACGGATCTGCCCCCTTTCACCTGGTTCATTTTCTAGCCAGGGGCATGAATTTGAGAGGAAGCAGAGGGACAGGCTGGAGTGGAGACTTTGCCACAAAAGACAGCAGAGTTTGTGCAGTTTATATATTTTTTCTCATCCTGGAAAAGCAGCTCATCGCAAACAATCCAAAAGCTGAAAATGTGGGTTCCCTCATCTTGGGACCCCTCCAGGTGAGCTCACTCCTTAAAGGAGCTGTGCTCATCTCTCCTGTGACTAACATTAGAGAATGACCCATCCTATCCTGTAATTGGCTTCTGTCTCCCACTCGACAGTCTATCACGGACACCCGTCTCTGTCCTTGACTTTGTAAGCACCCCCTTGTCCTTTCTAAAGTCTTCTTTGTATTTACTGAGTTGGGTACCCCAAGATTTCACGGCTCTGATAGAGCGTTTACATCACAGGCTGTGTCTGACAATATTTCTTCTGATGTCAAAGAAAAATGTGACCCCCAAGGTTCACAGAAACCCAAGTAGGTGCGTGCTGAGGAAATCAGGGCTGCAGGGAGGGAGGGCTATCTCTGGTTTGCTCTGAGTAAACGCACGGCCACCAAGCCCTGCCTCTCTCACCCTCCTGTGGTGGGGGAATGTGAGATCGCCCCCCACCCCCCGGGCAAGTGCAGGATCCTAAGGAGCGGCAAGGCACCTTGATAATGGTATTAGTCTGAGCATAATTCCCTTCAGGAAAGAGTCCCCCGGATTCTCTAGTCTTCTGCAACTTCCGATGATTCCCTGGCTCTACTAAATCAATGGAAAAAGTCCTATTTTCCCATATTCAGCGTGTCATGGTCTGCAAATTGCACCCACAAACTCTTCTGCTGGCTTCCCACAGAAGCCTTGCAAAAAGGAGACCCAGGCATCACTATTCCCATTTTCAGTGTTTTCTGTCCAAGGTCGGACCTTTCCCTATGGAAACACCACTTTTTTAACATGAGGGAAACACTTAAAAATTTTTTTTACATTCACTACATTACAAAGGGGTAAGAGAGATTGTGCAGAAACTTCATGAACCCCAGAAGATGCTGATAGGTAAAAAGGTAAATAAATGTTAATATGGTAAATAAAAGCCCTGCAGCATTTTACTGTCTCATTATCACACGAATCAGTGTCACAAGATGCTAGCAGGGACAACCGAAAATCTCAGGATGCTGAAATGGGTACCACGGTCAGCCAAAAGGAACCGTAGTTTTAGGTGGACAGGAAAGGAACATCTCCGTCCCCACCCGAGGCACAAAGCCCAAGGGGTGCCCGTGGAGCAGGAGCTGAGGTCATGAGTCTGCAAAGGGCAGAGGGGATAAGACCTCTCAGTAGGCTGACAGTGACTGTGTCCACCGTCAAGGCAGTAGTAAGGGTGGCAGAGACATGACTCTACCGCAGGCCTCGCCTCTGATCGATATGCTGTCTCTAGGGGAAGGTCTGGACATCAGCTCCCTCGGGACCGGCCAGGATCACGCCCGAGCGCGGTGCTCCCGCATCAACAGTGCGCTAACAGTGATGAGCAGTGACCACCCTGGCTTACCGTTCCCAGCGCACACTGCTTGCCAGAGTCTGAGGACGGACACACAGACCGTCTCTTCCATGGCATCTTTCCCTGCCGTGGAGAAGCACCTAGAACAGACAAAGGATGGCGATATTAAAACTGGAAAGCAGTACTGATCTTCTTTGTAGTTGGTTTTATTTCATCTCCAGACTTCTCCAATGTGGGTTTAAGAAAGTCATGTTATAGCCCAGAGCTGCAGGTCACCAGGACTGGAGGGCAGAGAGCTCCAGGACAGTCATGCAGGCCGAGGAGTCGGGGCTGCACAGAGGGAGGCTGGTGAGCCGCGGCCATGGGCGATGGCTGCACGGTGACCGGTGAACTGTAGTGGGCCAGCAGGCCACTGAGGGTCCATGGGCTTCCTCACACATGCAAACGTGTGCCAGTGAGTCTAGCCCACAGCAGTGTCCTCCTCAGCCTGGGGGACTGCACCCAAACCATCAAAATAGGAAATAAAATAAAAATAAAATAACATTTAGCAATCCACTTCCTTCCATATGGATCTCTTTTCAGATAAAAATTAGAAATGGGATCAGCCAGGACCCAGCTGATCTCACTTCTTGAGGCGATCAGCAAATTCCAAGAGAGGAGAACAAATAGCAATCTTGCAAACATTGGTGGGAAACCAGGAAAAGATGGTCACTTCTCAGGCTCTGCAGTGCCTGGAGGGACCCGGGAAGTTTTGCGGACCCCTTCTCTCTCTGCGGTCATTGCTTGTGGTGTAACTCAAACCACCCGAGGCACAAGGTCCAAGGGGTGCCCGTGGAGCAGCACCGCTCTCTCCCAGGGGCCCCCAACACTGACTAAACGGTCAGGCCACCCGGTGAAGCCACTGCCTGTGCGGGCAGGGGTTTTGGGGGAAACTGGTTGTCCTTCCTCGATCTACTGCTGGCTGACTTTACAAACACCCCTACCTTCTTATGACCTCATTCTCGCCAATGACACTGAATCCGTTGTGTGTTCTGAATAAAGTCTGTTCTGGGCCTGGAACAAATTCATAAAAAACTGGGTCAGACTCCTGAACTGTCTGGCTGAGGTCTAGCAGACAGTGAGAAATCCAACATGGAATGTCAAGCTCACAAATTAACGGTTTGGGTGGAAACAAATACCTTTCCTTTCTGAAACCTATGGCTGTCATCAGCCACTTGTTGCCCCAATAGAAGGGACGTCCTGTTCAGAGAAGGGGAGCCGAGCCTGCGTGGCCTCGTGGGTTATCTGACAACTCGTCATTTTATGATCTTTAGAGAGTCTCCAGGAGCTGCTTAACCTCTGGGACGAACTAGCATATTCACCTCTCTTGAATATTTATTTTGAAGCTCTGTCTAGGCTCTAGAGAACCTAAAACCTCCAAGAAACTACTGCAGGGAGTATTTGAGTGTCTTCCATCATATGCTAAAGGGAGGTCAGAGATCCTGCCTCGTTGTACAAATGGCATCCTGTCACTGAGTGAAAAAGTGGCGTAAGCCCCGATGGGGGATGGAGTTGATGCATGCCCTGTTTAGTCCCCACATCACAGTACGTCTTGAGTATCTGTGGAAGGAAGGGACACAGAGATTCTTTGCCTCATCAGGGCTGACCTCTCAACTGCCCCTTTACACCAACTATATCCACGAGGCCATACGCGTCTCCGGCTTACAATCCTTTATCATTTCAGTCAGGATTTCAATCCCTCCTGCATAGAACAAGGGGGTCTGATCAGGCTTGCAGAGAGTCTCCAGGACATTCTTGACCGTCACTGCCGTGTTCTTTCCCGAATCCAGCAATTCGTGGGCTTCCTTCTCTTGAAGATCTGCTTTCTCCCGGAGATTTACTTGATTGAGGTATTCTAGCAAAACAAGAAGGAAAACAAAAGGAAAGAAACCAAATAAAACTCTAACAATCAACATCACCACGCAAAGAGTTGCGTTTTTGAGGATGGGAGGTTGAGAGCATGAAGCATTAAAATCATTCTTACCTGGTTTCAGGAAGGAAAATTTTAGGAAGGGTGGACAGTCTATACCCAGAATCTTAAACCATCTTGGGGATTCAAGGACAACATTACTGCCTTGTCTAGAAGGTTTCTAAGGGGCAATGGTTGTAGAAAGGAGGAAGGCAAAGGTCTGAGTGGGAGAACAGAGGAAAGAGAAGGGGGTAGCCTGCTAACAGTGAGGGTTTGATGTGGCTTTGAGGCCAAGAGCAGAGAAGGAGTGGAAGGCACCTTAGGGCCAGAGCACAAAGCAAAAGTGGAATTCAAACTAAGGACACCAGCAGGAACATTCTCACCTTTCACTTGGGTCTGCAGCTGGGGGTTTATTTCTAAGATCTTCTGATAACACTCTCTAGACTGGAAAAAAAGAAATGCAACCTTGAAGAGTGGTCAGGGGTAAAGGTGATTATTAAGAAAGACACTGGGTACCACAAGGCTTGGCTTCATTATTTCCTCCCAGCCTCCTCTTGCTCCCAGCGTAGGAGGTAGGCATGGGGAACACAGCATGCGTCTGACATTTTGTTTAGGCTTCTCTGGTTCTGTGGGACAAGAGGTATTATTTCAGAGTTTATTTTTAAAAAGTAGTGTTGTCAGATACAGCCTGTGATGGAAAAATAGCTAGTCCTAAATTCTCATGGATTATGTCTGGTTGGAATAGGATTAATCATAAGGTAATTGCAAAATTTAGATATGATATTTGCACTGAGAGAGAACGGGAGGCTACTTGTCAGATATGCCCACGAGGAAGGAAATAAATGAAGCTAGACACTGTTGACAGAAACTTTTGGGAATAGGAAAAGAGAAGTACCTATTTATTTATTTATTTATTTATTTATTTATTAACGTTTATTTATTTTTGAGACAGAGACAGAGCATGAACGGGGGAGGGGCAGAGAGAGAGGGAGACACAGAATTGGAAGCAGGCTCCAGGCTCTGAGCCGTCAGCCCAGAGCCCGATGCGGGGCTCGAACTCGGGGACCGCGAGATCGTGACCCGGGCCGAAGTCGGACGCTTAACCGACTGAGCCACCCAGGCGCCCCGAGAAGTACCTATTTAAATAAACAGGGCTGCAAAGACAGCCAGGAAGGGGTCCACTCACTGGCCATATAAGGGTCGCAAGAAAACTTGAGTGAGGGGCTCTCAGTGAAGAAATTTCTAGGAAGTTTCTGGAGAAAAGACAGATTGTAATTCGTGGGGCAGGTTACTGGGTTTAGAGCAGTACTGTCCTCAGGGTTATCAAGAACAGCCTAGTCATTGAGAAAAAAGCTAAAAAAAAAAAAATGGTTCTGAGACATCTTGAAAGCTCAAGGCTCATCTAGAAGATTAGGATGAAGAAATGAACTGAAGAAAAAACATCACATTAAAACAGAGAATAGTGTTGCAGGACAGAAGTATACACATCAAACATGGTAACTGCTATAGACTGAGTGTGTCTCTCCAAAATTCATATGTTGAAACTGAACCCCCAATGTGATGCACTTGGAGGTGGGGCCTTTGGGAGGTGATTAGGTTATTGGGGTGGAGCCCTCATGAATGACATTTGTGCCCTTATCAAAAGACCCCAGAGCACTCTCTTAACCCTTCTGGCTGTCTGTCAACTAGGAAGCGGGCCTCACCAGACACCAACTCTACTGGTATCTTGATTTAGACACTCCAGTCTTCAGAACTGTGAGAAATGAATGCTTGTTGTTTAAGCCTCCTGGTCCCTGGTAGTTCCTATATGGCAGCCCAAAAGGACTAGGACAGTGAAGCTGTGTCCAACTTCTTTTTAACCCTAGATCTAGTCTACCAGCAATGGCTCTTGGCTTCACTGTTGGTATATATCCAGATTCCCATCATTTCTCACCACCTCCCTCAACACCAACCTGATACAAGCCATCATTACATCTCACTTGCAAAGTCTGTTGCTTTAGCCTTCTAACTAGTTCTCTGTTCTTTTCTGACTAGGCCAAGATCTATTCTCAATGCAGCAGAGCGATCCTTTAAAGCATGAGTCACATCATTTCACTCCTTCCCTCAAAACCCTCCAATGGCTCCCACCTCACTCACAGTAAAAGCCAAAATCCTTCCAGAAGCCTGGAAGGCATAGGGAATTAGTCCCCTACCATACCCCCCTCACCTGCCTGACCTCATCTCCTATCACTCTTCTCTAGCTATTCTGCTAACTGGACCACTACTCTATTATATATCCACATGGCTTGCTCACTTCACTCCCTCCCTTCCTTCAGAGAGGCCTTCCCTGACCACTCCATATAAAACCAATCTCACCTTCATTGCTTCCTGATTTTGTTTGCCCAATAACACTTATCACCATCCAATATACTACACATCTATTTATTTGGTTCCTGTCTCCCGGCCCCACCTATCCCAAGAATGTAAGTTCCATTTAGTCAAGGAGTTTGTCTTGTTCACTACTATATTCCTATTGTCTAGGACAGTACCAGAGACACAGAAAGCATGTATACATGTTGGCTAAGTGAATTAATTAGCTCAATGAACGAGTGAATAGAATTTGGTGGAGAAGGGAGGATTAACATTTTGTTCTTCCACTTTTTTATTATTTGACCTTACTAGAATAAGCCTGTATTACTTTTAGGATTAAAATCCAACAAAGCAAAGAATTCTTAAAATGTACAATAGAAGTCGATTTCTTTTTTAAAAACATAATATCTTCTAAGTGGAAAGACATCCCGTGTTCATAGATCATAAAACTTCTTATTGTTAAGATAGCAATACTCCCCAAATTGATCTACAGATTCAGTGTAATCTCCATCAAAATTCCATCTGGCTTCTTTGCAGAAATTGATAAGCTGATCCTAAAATTTGTATGGTAATTCAAGGGACCTAGAATAACTAAACAAGCTTGAAAAGGCAGAGCAAAGTTAGAAGACTCAAACTTCCCAATTTCAAATTCTACTAAAGCTATAGGAATTAGGACAATATGGCATAGAGATAAGAACAGACATAGATCAATGAAATAAAATGGAGAGTTCAGAAATAAATCCATTCATTTATGATCAATTGATTTTTTGACAAGGGTGCCAAAATCATTCAGTAGGAGACAGAATAGTCATTTTAACAAACGGGGCTGGGATAACTGGATATCCACATGCAAAAGAATAAAATTAGGTCCCTTCCTCACACCATATCTAAAAATTAGCTCAAAATCAGAGCTAAAGTCATAAAACAGAAGAAAACATGGAAGTAAATCTTGGATTAGGCAATGGTTTCTTATATAAGACATCAAAAGTATAAGCAATCAAAGGAAAAAATAAATAATTTAGACTCCCATCAAAATTAAAAATTTTTTGTGCTACAAAGGACACAATCAAGAAAGTTAAAGGACAACACAAAAAATGAAAGAAAATATCTGAAAAGTCATTTATCTGATAAGGAACTTGAATCCACAATATATAAGGTACTGTTTATTTAATATAAAAATACAAATAACCTAATAAAACATGGGCAAAGGATCTGGAGACATTTCTCCAAAGGAGATATACAAATGGCCAACAAGCACGTGAAAAGAGATGTAACGTCATTAGCTGTCAAGGAAATGCAGATCAAAACAACAACGAGTCATGTTTTACACCCACTGGGATGACTATAATCAAAAAGAGATAATGAGAAGTATTGCGCAGGATATAGAGAAATGGAAACCGTGTCCTGCCGGTGGGCGTGTAAGACGGTGCAGCCACTTTGGAAAACACTTTGGCAGTTCCTCCAAAGGTTAAACATAGAGTTATGTAACTGAGCAGTTCCACTCCTGGATAGAATGTACTCGACAGGACCATACACACATGCCCACACAAAAACTTGTGTGTGGATGTTCATATAATGGTCCTAAGGGAAAATAACCCAAATGTTCATCAACTGATGAATGGATACATAAAATGTAGCCTATTGATACAACGGAATATTATTCAGCACTGAAAGGAACGAAGTCCTGATAGGTGCTACAACATGGGTGAACCTTGAAAACATCATGTTAAGTGAAAGAGGCCAGTCACAAAAGACTATCTCTTGCATAATTCTATTTATATGAAGAGCCTAGGCAAATGTATACAGACAGAAGTAGATTAGTGACTGCCGTGGGTTGAGGTTAGGGTGGGGGGAAGGAGAGTGGTACTAATGGCTAGAGTGCTTTTGGGGAGGTGACAAAAATGTTCTAAAGTTGAGTGTGGTGATGGTTGCACATCTCTGTGAATACATGAAAACCCACTGAATTGTATACCGTCCACAGATGAACTGTCTGGTATGTGAATTATATCTCAATAAAGCTGCTATTCGCAACATATTATATCTTAGTCTGCCTATATATCCGCATGGTTACTTTTGAGTGAAGAGATTACAAGTGAGTTTTCTTTTCATTTGTTGGCTTATATTTTTCTCTCCAGAGATGCTCCTCCTGGGGCTGACGGAACACTGGTAAAAGATACTGCAGAAGGGATTCCCAGAGAAGGTGGGGATGCCACTCAACGTCCTTCCCAACTCAACACATGGTAAGATGTTCCTTGGAAAATACTGTAAAAGGCAGATTAATATCTAATCGGCTTGGAGGAACGTAGTCCTTCTCTGAGACAATCTGGAGCATCGCTCTGGGATCAAACAAGCCACTTCTACTCCTCTAAGAACTTACCACATTGTAGTTCTTCAGGGCCAGATGGGCCTTTCCCATATGGAAATATGCTTTTGTGCATTTTTCATCACACTGCATAAAAGAGAATGACTGATCAGATGTTTGAAGTCATTAGCCACTCCCCTCATCGCCTGGCTAATAGAGTTAAGGCAGTACTTCGGTTCTCAGCACAGCTACCACGGTTGGCAATTAAAACTTTTCTGTGCATTTGTGACCAAACTAATTGGTGCATGCTGCATGTACAAGTAAGCTCTCCATCAAATTAATTAATGATACTTGCCAGTTTTCATTTCCACGTAATGAGACTCAATCAGGAGACAAACCAGAAACCCTTAGTTTAGGAGAGCTCTCAACCTTGCCTAAACATTAGAATCGCCTGGGATGCTAATCAAAATCTGGAAGGCAAGGCTGAAGCCCATACCAATTAAATTATACTCCAAGGTAGGACTCAGGCATCAACAGTTTTTTTAAGCTCTCTAGGTGCTGTAAACATGCAGCCAAGCTTAAGGACCACTGGTTTAACAGAAGAGAGAGACACCAACCCTAGGTCGACAGCTGAGGTTATGGTTACATCTTAGCGGGTCTGGCAATAAATCACACCACACATCCTGGGAACTTCTATTCTTATCACTTAAGATCAGGAGGGATGCCTCCTTCAAAAGGCAGGATCAGGATCGAAACTTACGGGAGACCACGGCATTTGCACAGGGGCCCTACACCTGCCTGCCCCTAATGATTACAACTTCAGAGGGACTGATTGGGCACAAAGACGTCAACTGTAACTTCTAGCGTCCAGTTAATCAAACCCTTTCCCATGCGAGGCATTGTGCCAGGGATGCCCTCCAAGGGTCTAGATTTAAAGAGGTGATGAGTGCCAGCTCAGGAGTCTAAAAAGTCCTGGGTGAATGCCTGGCCCACCTCTCACCAGAAGCGGGGTGTTGGCCAGGCCACCTAACTTCTGTGATGCTCATTCTCCTCACGTGGAAAGTGAAGACAGTGATAGTGTCTCGCTCCCAGGTTGTCACGGGGAGGAAACGCACGTGGCGCTCAGTGCAGCACCAGGTGGTACGGCATCAGCAGCTGTTGCCACAACGGTTGCCACAGCAGCTGCTGTCCATTTCAGGGCAGAAGGGACTTTGAAGAAAAGCTAAGTGGTCATAGAAGAGGTAACACGGTCATATTTGGAGAGGGCTTTACGGCTAATTTTCACGAACATCATTTCCTGACGCGCTGAGTGAATGCCAGTGGTAAGTAATAGTGCATTATTGTTCAGTCCTTACCGTGCGGCTCATAGGACTTGTCTCATATAATCCTTGTAACAACTCTACGAAGTTGATGCAGTTACTATCCCCATTTTACAGATGAGGAAACTAGGGGGTGGAGAGGTTCAAGGTCACATAGATACTAAGTGGATGAGCTGGGATTTAAAATCTGGCCATCTGACTCTGCCCCAAAGGCTTAAAAGGACACCAAATCACCTTGAGAAAAGTGCCCCAGCAGGTGAGGAGAGGGAAGCCCACTCCAAAGAGGCCTGGTCTAACAAAGAGTGTGCGAAGGAGGGATCTGAGGTGGGTCTCAAAGGATGTGGAGAGGTGAAGAGAGAAGGAGGGAGGGAGAATGGGCTGAGCAAGGTCGGGAGGTGGGAGGGGGCAGGGAGCTTCCATCCAGGACAAAGGGCAGGGGCAGGGCAGGGCAGGGAGGGTGTGGCTGGAAGGGGTGAGTGAGCAGCGGGGGCATACAGGATAGTCTAGAGGTGGCGCACAGAACTGACCAGAGGCGGGAAAGGCAGGGGCCGAGTGAGGAGACCAAGACAGTCATGCAGAATGAGGGGCCGCATCTGCCCTGGTGGAGCAGCAGAGAGAGTGCAGACGCCAGAGCTCTGTCACAGACAGATGACAAAGAAGAGGAGGATGTCAAGTAACGAGTTTGGGGTTCAGATGTCTGGAAGGCAGTACACGCCATTAACAGAAGGGGAAGTCGGGGCTGGTAATGAGGAAGGCTGGGGGAAGATGATGAGTTTGTTCCTAGATGCGTCATCTTTCCAGTGATGCGAAGACAATCACGGAGACCTGCGCCCTGCGGTCCTTGGAGGTGGAGATGGGGAACAAGGTCTCCGGGCCGGCTGGACCCAGGAGAGACAAGAGCTTTGAGCGGGAAGCTGCAGAGAGAGGGCAGGGAGCCCAGGAGTGAAGCCTGGAGAATCCACAAAGGAAGAGGTCGAGGGGACAGGAAAGGAATGGTGAGGGGGAAAGAAAGGGCCAGTGCCGCAGCCCATGAAAGCCAAATGTTCACTGTCCCTTGGCTGCAGGGTTACAGCAGGGGGCAAAATAAACCCGGAGCCTCAGAGCCCTGTCCTTGCCACCCTGTGTGTCTCTGTGTGTCACAGAGATGGGGCGTGGTCATGACTCTGCCCGCCCTGGCTGCTAACGGAAGTCCTCTCTGATGGGTCCTTCTCCTCTGATCATGTGTCAACATTCACCAGGATATTTTCAGGTGAGTCCCAGATCCCCTTAAAAGGAGTCCTGTTTTGGGACACGTGGGTGGCTCAGCCAGTTAAGCGTCCGACTTGGGCTCACGTCATGATCTCACGGTCCGTGGGTTCGAGCCCCCATATCGGGCTCTGCTGACAGCTCAGAGCCTGGAACCTGCTTTGGATTCTGTGTCTCCCTCTCTCTCTGCCCCTCTCCTGTTCACACACTCCCTCTCTCTGTCAAAAATAAACATTAAAAAAGATTTTAAAAAAAGGAGTCCAGTTTTCAGAGGATGATGGATTTTATCGTGCAGAAAGTATTCCACCAAGAAAGAAATGACTCTGACTGGAACCAGCTTCACTGCCTCATCTTCCCTGATGAGGAACAGGAGTCTTGAAATATCCTCATGTGAGCTTGTCTCTACCAATTCAAAAGGGTCAAAAATCTTAAATGAGCATGAAAGTTACTAACACCATTAATAATGGGATGGCAATGACATGCGTTATTGAGATACTACTTTTAAAGAGAGAAACTTTTAACTCACCACTTTGACACAGAACTGACACTGTTAGTTTTTAGAGCTCCTCATACATTTCCCCCAGCCCTCCAAGTGTTTACACAGCCTCTTCAACTGGGAGCCTCGCTGGGCATTTCACAAGACTGGCTGCTGAATGTCAGAGTTTTTTAATGTCAGCTTTGCTGGGCCCGCTTTGCTTTGGTTTCACCCTTAATTACATTGTGCTTCATTTAACATTTGGGAACCGGCCAGCATGTTACCCTGAATCAACATGCTGATGGTCCTTTTCAGGACCTCTTTGGTCCTTTTCAGATCAGAACAGATACTCCTGGGAGCCCCACTGGGAGATCTTGCTTCTCCCACGGAAGGGAGCAAGATCCACACCCAGGGACTGGAGGGTTTCTCAGGTCCAGTAGAGAAGCTGTACGGAGTACAGGATTCAGACACTGGCTTACAGTGAGACTAACATCAGCTATGCGGTTCGGCACAGGTTACTTCATTCACCTTCAAGGCTTGGTTTCCTTGCCAGAAAAATAAGGATGACGGTGGTAGTGAACAGAAGAGAAGAGAAGGTTGTGAGGCTCACGGCCAGCACGCCGCAAACGGGGGCTTTAACACTTGATCTGAGCCAAGAGGCCGAGAAGCAATAAACGGGGGCTTTTGCTGTGATTATTGGAATAATTGAGGAAAACATCCTTGCCTCTCTCTTCTCTTATGGAATGGGGGCAGAAAAGAAATTATGGTCACATAAAGTGACAAGACAGGCTGGGGACCTAGGCTGGTCCTAAGCTGTGAAGAACCTGAGGTCGTCAGCTCTGGGCAGCGCTTGTAACCTCAAGACCATAACGGTGCAATGGGACAGGATTTGCCAATACGCTGGATCTTCTAAGGGAAGGGGGAATCATGCACCCCACCTGTCAGTTCCGGAGGAGCCCTCGTACTTTATAAACCATCATTCATCAAGGTGAGTTTCTAACTCACCCCAGTCTCCCTTGCTTACCTTGTCAATAAAAAATAAGGAAGGAGGTGTGGCCAATACGCTGCTGTCAAAACATGCTCTAGTTTTGGGCCACGCTCACTGCCCTGGGGTTCAGTGGGCTGAACGGGAGGAATCTGGGCCAGAAGATAAACCTGGCATGTTCTCCTGGCACTTCAGTTTTACGTGATTGTAAGTTATCGAAGATACTATGGGGATATTAAGACAAAGAGATAAATTTCATGGAGTGCCATGCCAGATTTGCAAGATTTTTATGATAACACATGTATCTAACAAGAAAAGTCCTGCTCTCCGCCTCTAGACCCTGTGGTGGGGCGGGGGGGGGGGGTGCTCATGTTCCTCTGTCAGCAGCCCTTCCGTGAAGACAGAAACACTCGTTTTGGTTCTTCACTTAAAGCCCCTACAACACAGCGACTCAGCTGAACGGGATGAAGACTTATTTAAATATTTAGTCATCTGAAATAATGTCCCTAAGAAGTGATCATGACATTTCTCTTTTAAAAACTCTTGTACTATTTCCACCGACAGTCCTTACCTCTCCTCACCTTAAATGAGCTATTTTGGCAGATTTGGGAGGAAGTATCCTGCACAGAAGTAAGTGATCTGCCTGAGCCCTGACTAGTATCCAGGCTGAACAGCAGGAATTCTACGTGCTGATCATTCCTCTGCAAATATGCCAAATTACTGGAGCTAGAGGAAAAGCACAAACTGATGAGGAAGAACCACACTGCACAAACAAGTTCCCGTGGTTGGTTCTAGAAACAGAAAGAGGCATTACCACTGCCACATGAAGCAGAGCTGCTGATAATACAGCAGAAAAGAATGAGCCCTTGCAAAATAAACCTTGAAAAACCAGCATTAACAGCAGCCTCTCTGGAGTACTTACTACGAGCTGGGTGCTCCATATGCATTACCATGACCCTTACAACAATTCCGTTTATCCCATTTTATAGATGAGGAAACCGAGGCTCTGACTGCAGAGCTCATGGCCCGCCATGAAACTCTGGCCGCTCCCCTCCATTCCCTTCAGGACCGAGATGCCCTGCCTGGCAGGCCAGGCTCCATCATGTGAAAAAGGATCCATCTTCTTACCTTCAGAGCCCACTCACAATCCACTACTGCTTTCTGGAAGTCCCCGAGTTTTATATAAGCCTGTAATGACACAAACAGCTGCTGTTGATACATAATTCTTCAGCAAGCAGGCTTCAGTTGACACAGAAAGAGCAGTCCAACAACAGAAGGGTGATGACAGGGAACCAGTCCCTCCCCATGTCAGCCAGGGCTCCAGCAGAAAACGGAGGGCACACACACATGAGGTGACTTTAACAGAAGGACTACTTACAAGCTGAGGGCAAGGCTCAGGGAAACCAACAGGAACGTTACGGAACCCCAAGTCTAGCAACAATGGACAGCCGTTACCGCTGCTAGGGTGAGGGGGCAGAAGGACGAGCCATGGACAGGTGGGAGAGGACAGCTTTGTGGACGGCACTGCCTGGTGGGAGCTGAGGCCTTTAGTAGGGCTACAGGTGGGAGAATAAATACCCCACTCTCATTTCCTCCTTTCTGATCTCACTGGCTGAACCCATGCAAGCTAGAAAGCTGGGAAGTCAGGGGGCCAGTCCACAGAGGTCAGTCCCCCCAGGGCACAGAAGGCAGGGAGGAAGAGGATCTGGAAAGGCAAAAGAAAGTACGTAGCACACTAAACCCATCTACAAAGTAAGAGCTGACTTCTAGAGTCTACCCTACTGTGGATGCTCCAGAAGGAAACCAAATGGTAGAGCGAATCAATGAGGTAATAATAAGTGTTGGTGAGAATGCAGAAAAATCAGAACCCTCACACACTGCTGGTGGGAATGTAAAGCGGGGTAGCCACTTTGGTAGACAGTCTGGCAGTTAGTTCTTCAAAGGGTTAAACACAGAATTACCATATGATCCAGCCACTCCTGGGTGTATGTATACCCAAAGGGACTGTAAACACAGGCACATAAAAACTTGTGCACAGATGTTCACAGCAGCATTGTTGATAATACCCAAAAAGCAGAAACAACTCAAATGTCCATCAACTGATGAATGGATAACTAAAACGTGGTCCATCCATACAGTGGAATATTATTTGGCAATAAAAAGGAATGAAGCATCAGTACATATTACAACATGGATGAGCTTTGAAAACATGTTACAGGAGAGAAGCCAGACACAAAAGGAAAAAAATGTGCATGACTCTATTTGAATGAAATGTACAGAGGAGGCAGATGTATGGAGACAGAAAGTCGATTCGTGGTTGCCTAGGGCTGTGGGTAGAGGTGCACGGGAGGGCTGGGGCTGGGGGCAGGGGTGCATGGGAGCAGTGAGGGTGCAGGGGAGCACTGGGGTGGGGGTAGGGGTGCATGGGAGCACGGGCTGGGGGCAGGGGTGCATGGGAGTGGTGGGGGTGCAGGGAGCACTGGGGCAGGGGGTAAGGGTGCACGGGAGTGCTGGGGCTGGGTGCATGGGAGCACTGAGGCAGGGGTAGGGTTGCACAGGAGCATGGAGGGCTACTTAAAGGGTATGGGGTTTCTTTTTGCGATCATGACAGTGTTCTACGATTGCTTAAAGTGATGGTTGCACAACTCTGTGAATACACTAAAAACCACTGATTCATATACTTTAAATGGGTGAATTCCATGTTACGCCAATTATATCTCAATAAAGCTGGTACTAAAAAAAGACGACGAAAAATTTGTCCTTCTTTCCTCATAAGCACAGCAAGAAGGAAGGGATCTAGAAAATGGGCTAACATTTAAGAGTCAGACCATCACTACAATCCACCAGTGCCAAATGCCCTGGGAGCCTCTTCTGGGATTCCCTCCTACCCCCTCCCCCCACCCAGACTCAGAATTAGGGACAATCTTGGAAATCAAGAATTGACTCAGAATCCTGGGATCCACTCAATCGAAACTGAATTCAGTTCGCTTATAGTTTCAGAGAACTAGTGACATATAAACTAACAAAGCACTGCTCAACAGCAAGTGTGATGGCTACCATACCTTCTGAATTAATTCTGGACACAATAGATACCCAATAAATTCTTATTAAGTTGAGCTAAACAGACTTTAAGCACTCTTCTCTTGGAAAGCTCCCAGGAAGCAGCAATGATCACTCTGGTGTGAAAAAGGAAAACCAGGCACTTGGAGAATAAGGGGTTTCCCCAGGGTCCCATCAGTCACCCAAGCTAGAGCCCATACATGTATAGTTCTTCCCCTGATCAAAACTCTACTGGGCACCGTGACATTGTTATTGATAACTCTGAGCAGATATTTACATGGTCAAGCCAATTATGGGGCCAGTGTTATAATTCATCCCAAGCAAGGAGGGAGCAGGCAAGAGCTGGCTAATGAAGTTCAGCAGTGCAGCGATTTGCTCCCATAGAAAGGAAGCTGCTGAGCAGTGCTTTCATTAACTCAGGCTCTGGACTAATTGAAGATGATGACTCTTTGAACTGTCTGTTCCACAGAGCACCATCCTTTCCCCCAGGGTTTGGGGTTTCATTTGAAAGTCAGATGATGTGAGGAGGAAACTAGCATCCTTTTAGACAAAGGTAGTCACAAATCCGTGACATTGTTAGTCAGGAGACATACAGACTCTGAAAATGCATACACCAGCTTCAACAATTTCTCTACACAGCCTTTCCTTTTCCTTTTCTTTCTTTCTTTTTTTTTAAGGCTTGGATTCAACACCCTATAAATTCCCTCTTCTCTTTTGCTTTTCCACTTCTTAAAAAGAACTACTTTCCCAAATGGTAATTAAACTCCTGATTGATCTAAATTATGCCAGCAACCTATTGATCACAACATTAGCTCCAGGAGAAACACAGAGCAATGAAAGGGTACGTTTTCTCTCTAGCAAACATCAACACTCAATTCACAGGGTCTTATTAAGTGTTTCTAACACTGCATGCAAACGGGAGGCATTTTAAAAATAGCCAATCGTGATTTGGTGATTCTTTTTTTTTTTCACAGTTCTTATTTTACTTTTTAATTTACATCCAAGTTAGTTAGCACATGGTGCAACAATGATTTCAGGAGTAGATTCCTTAATGTCCCTAACCAATTTAGCCCAACCCCCGCCCACAGCCCCTCCAGTAACCCTCTGCTTGTTCTCCATAGTTAAGAGTCTCTTATGTTTTGGCCCCTTCCCTGTTTTTATATTATTTTTGCTTCCCTTCCTTTAGGTTCACCTGTTCTGTGTCTAAAAGTCCTCATATGAGTGAAGTCATATGATATTTGTCTTTCTCTGGCCAATTTCGCTTAGCATAATACCCTCTGGTTCCATCCACGTAGTTGCAAATGGCAAGATTTCATTCTTTTTGATTGCTGAGTAATACTCCACTGTATATGACATCTTTTTTATCCATTCATCCATTGATGGACATTTGGGCTCTTTCCATACTTTGTCTATGTTGATAGTGCTGCTATAAACATTGGGGTGCACATGCCCCTTCAAAACAGCATACCTTATCCCTTGGATAAATATCTAGTAGTGCAATTGCTGGGTCATAGGGTAGTTCTATTTTCAATTTTTTGAGGAACCTCCATACTGTTTTTGAGAGTGGCTGCACCAGTTTGCATTCCCACCAGCAGTGCCAAAGAAATCCTTTTTCTCTGCATCCTCGCCAACATCTGTTGTTGCCTTGAATTGTTAATGTTAGCCATTTTGACAGGTGTAAGGTGGTATCTCAGTGTGGTTTTGATTTGTATTTCCCTGATGATGAGTGACGTTGAGCATGTTTTCATGTGTCACTTGGCCATCTGGATGGCTTCCTTGGAGAAGTGCCTATTCATGTCTTTTGCCCATTTCTTCACTGGATTATCTGTTTTTTTGGTGTTGAGTTTGATAAGTTCTTTATAGATTTTGGATACCAACCCTTTATCTGATATGTTGTTTGCAAATATCTTCTCCTATTCCATCAGTGGCCTTCTAGTTTTGCTGATTGTTTCCTTCACTGTACAGAAGCTTTTTATTTTGATGAGATCCCAATAGTTCATTTTTGCTTTTGTTTCCCTTGCCTCTGGAGACATGTTGAGGAAGAAGTTGCTGTGGCCAAGGTCAAAGAGGTTGTTGCATGCTTTCTCCTCGAGGATTTTGATGGCTTCCTGTCTTACATTCAGGTCTTTCATCCATTTTGAGTTTATTTTTGTGTATGGTGTAAGAAAGTGGTCCGAGTTCATTTTTCTGCATGTCGCTGTCCCGTTTTCCCAGCACCACGTGCTGAAGAGACTATCTTTATTCCATTGGATATTCTTTCCTGCTTTGTCAAAGATTAGTTGGCCATACGTTTATGGGTCCATTTCTGGTTCTCTATTCTGTTCTATTGATCTGAGTGTCTGTTTTTGTGCCAGTACCATACTATCTTGATGATTACAGCTTTGTAATATAGCTTGAAGTCTGGGATTGTGAGGCCTCTTGCTTTGGTTTTCTTTTTCAAGATTGCTTTGGCTATTTGAGGTCTTTTCTGATTCCATACAAAATTTAGGATTGTTTGTTCTAGCACTGTGAAGAATGCTGGTGTTATTTTGATAGGGTTTGCATTGAATATGTAGATTGTTTTGGATAGTATTGACATTTTAACAATATTTGTTCTTCCTATCCAGGAACTTGGAATATTTTTCCTTTTTTTTTTTTTTTTTTTGCCTTCCTCAATTTCTTTCATAAGCTTTTCATAGTTTTCAGTGTGTAGATTTTTCACCTCTTTGGTTAGATTTATTCCTAGGTATTTTATGGGTTTTGGTGCAATTGTAAGTGGGATCTATTCCTTGATTTCTCTTTCTGTTGTTTCATTGTTGGTGTATAGGAATGCAACTGATTTCTGTGCATTGATTTTATATCCTGCCACTTTGCTGAATTCATGGATCAGTTCTAGCAGTTTTTTGGTGGAATCTTTTAGGTTTTCCATATAGAGTATCATGTCATCTGCGAAGAGTGAAAATTTGACCTCCTCCTGGCTGATTTGGATGCCTTTTATTTCCTTGTGTTGTCTGATTGCTGAGGCTAAGACTTCCAATACTATGTTGAATAACACTGGTGAGAGTGGACATCCCTATCTTGTTCCTGACCTTAGGGGGAAAGCTCAGTTTTTCCCCATTGAGGATGATATTAGTGTTGGGTCTTTCATATACAGCTTTTATGATCTTGAGGTATGATCCTTCTATCCCTACTTTCTTGTGGGTTTTTATCAAGACAGGATGTTGTATTTTGTCAAATGCATTCTCTGCATCTATTGAGAGAATCATGTGGTTCTTGTCCTTTCTTTTATTGATGTGATGAATCCCATTGATTGTTTTGTGGTATTGAACCAGCCCTGCATCCCAGGTATAAATCTCACTTGGTCGTGGTGAATAATTTTTTTAATGTACTGTTGGATTCAGTTGGCTAATATCTTGTTGAGGATTTTTGCATCTATGTTAATCAGGGAAAGTAGTCTATAGTTCTCCTGTTTAGTGGGGTCTTTGGTTTTGGAATCAAGGTAATGCTGGCTTCATTCAAAGAGTTTGGAAGTTTTCCTTCCATTTCTAATTTTTTGGAACAGCTTCAAGAGAATAGATGTTAACTCTTCCTTAAGTGTTTAGTAGAATTCCCCTGGAAAGCCGTCTGGCCCTGGACTCTTGTTTTTGGGGAGATTTTTTTTTTATTACTAATTCAATTTCTTTTTTTTAATTTTTTTTTAATTTTTTTTTTCAACGTTTATTTATTTTTGGGACAGAGAGAGACAGAGCATGAACGGGCGAGGGGCAGAGAGAGAGGGAGACACAGAACCGGAAACAGGCTCCAGGCTCTGAGCCATCAGCCCAGAGCCCGACGCGGGGCTCGAACTCATGGACCGCAAGATTGTGACCTGGCTGAAGTCAGACGCTTAACTGACTGCGCAACCCAGGCGCCCCTAATTCAATTTCTTTACTGGTTATGGATCTGTTCAAATTTTCTATTTCTTCCTGTTTCAGTTTTGGTAGTGTATATGTTTCTAGGAATTCGTCCCTTTCTTCCAGATTGCTCATTTTATTGACATATAATTGCTCAAAATATTCTCTTATTGTTTTTATTTCTGCTGTGTTGGTTGTGATCTCTCCTCTTTCATTTTTGATTTTATTTGGCTCCTTTCCTTTTTCTTTTTGGTCAAACTGGCTAGTGGTTTATCAATTTTGTTAATTCTTTCAAAGAAACAGCTTCTGGTTTCATTGATCTGATCTACTGTTTTTTTGTTTGTTTGTTTGTTTTGTTGTTGTTGTTGTTTTTGATAGCATTAATTTCTGCCCTGATCTTTATTATTTCCTGTCTTCTGGTGGTTTTGTGTTTTAGTTGCTGTTCTTTTTCCAGCTCTTTAAGATATAAGGTAAGGTTGTGTATGTGAGATCTTTCTTTCTTCTTTAGGAAGGCCTGGAATGCTATATACTTTTCTCTTATAAGCGCCTTTGCTTCATCCCACAGGTTTTGGGCTGTGGTGTTATCATTTTCATTGCCTTCCATGTACTCTTAAATTTCCTCTTTAATTTCTTGGTTAGCCCATTCATTCTTTAGTAGGATGCTCTTTAGTCTCCAAGTATTTGTTATCTTTCCAATTTTTTCTTGTGGTTAATTCGAGTTTCATAGCATTGTGGTCTGAAAATATGAACGGTATGATGTCGATCTTTTAGTACTTGTTGAGGGCTGATTTGTGTCCCAGTATGTGGTCTATTCTGGAGACCATTCCATGTGCACTGGAGAAGAATGTATATTCTGTTGCTTTAGGATGAAAGGTTCTGAATACATGTGTTAAGTCCATCTGGTCCGGTGTGTCATTCAAAGCCATTGTTTCCTTGTTGATTTTCCGATTAGATGATCTGTGCATTGTTGTAAGTGGGGTGTTGAAGTCCCCTAATCTTATGGTATTATTATCAATGAGTTTATGTTTGTGATTAATTGATTTTTATATTTGGGTGCTTTCACATTTGGAGCATAAATGCTTACAATTGTTAAGTCTTCTTGGAGGATAGACCCCTTAATTATGATATAATGCTCTTTTTCATCTCTTGTTAAAGAGTGTAACAAGTCTTTAAAGTTTAGATTGTCAGATTTAAGTATGGCTACTCCCGCTTTCTTTTGTCAACCATTAGTATGATAGATGGTTCTCCATCCCCTTACTATTATGTGAAGGTGTCTTTATGTCTAAAGTGGGTCTCTTGTAAACAACATATTAGATGGATCTTGTTTTCTTATCCATTCTGTTACCTTATATCTTTTGATTGGAACATTTAGTCCACTGATGTTTAGAGTGAGGACTGAAAGATATGAGTTTATTGCCATTATGTTGCTTGTAGAGTTGGAGTTTCTGGTGGTGTTCTCTGGTCCTTTCTAGTGTTTCTTGCTTTTGATATTTATTTATTCATCTTTTCTCCCCTCAGAGAGTCCCCCTTAAAATTTCTTGCAGGGCTGGTTTAGTGGTCACGAACTCCTTTAATTTTTGTTCCTCTGGGAAACATTTAATCTCTCCGTCTATTTTGAATCACAGCCTTGCTGGATAATGAATTCATGCTGCACATTTTTCTAATTCAGCACATTGAATATATCCTGCCACTCCTTTCTGGCCTGCCAAGTTTCTGTGCATAGGTCTGCCATCAACCTGATCTGTCTTCCCTTGTAGGTTAAGGACTCTTCTTCTCTTGCTGCTTTCATGATTCTTTCCTTGCCTGAGTATTTTGGTAATTTGACTATGATATGCCTTGTTGATGGTAGTGTTTGTTGAATCTTATGGGAGTCCTCTGTGCTTCCTGGAGTCTGATGTCTGTGTCTTTCCCCGGTTAGGAAAGTTTTCTGCTATGATTTGCTCACATAACCCTTCTACTCTTTTTTCTCTCTCTTCATCTTCTGGGACCTCTATGATTCTGATGTTGTTCCTTTTTAATAAATCAATGATTTCTCTAATTCTTAAATTGTGCTCTTTTGCCTTAGTCTCCCTCTTTTTTTCTGCTTCATTATTCTCTATAAGTTTGTCCTCTATATTGCTTTGTCTCTGCTCTGCCTTATTCATCCTTGCCGCTGTGGAATCCATTTGAGATTGCAGCTCAGTTATAGCTTTTTTTATTTCATCCTGACTAGGTGTGACTTCTTTTATCCTTGCAGAAAGGGATTCTAATCTATTTTTGACTCAGGGTAGTATTCTTATTATCATGATTCTAAATCCTGGTTGGACATCTTGCTTGTTATCTGTGTTGGTTAAGTCCCTGGCTGTCGTTTCTTCCTGCTCTTTCTTTTGGGTGAATTTCCTCATTTTGTCATTTTGAAGGGATAAAGGGAATTAATGAGGTAAAAAAATTAAAATTAAAAAAATATTAAAAGTAAAAAATTAAAAACAATACACACACACACACATATCATATAAATGATGCTATATCCGAGGAGTGTTTTGGTCTGGGTGTTGAAAGGGGCTTGATAGATTAGAGCAAAAAAGAAGGGAAAAAAAAGGAAATAGTTTGAAAATTTGAAAAAATGAATACATTGAAATAGAACACAATGAAATGATGGAAGTTAAACAGAATTTGAAAAAATTTACACGACAGTAAAAAACATAGTTGAAAAAAATTAAGAAAAATATATTTAATAAAAATTGAAACTAAAAATAAATATTTTATCTTTCTGTATTCAAGAAAAAGAAAAGAAACGAAAAAGAGAAAAAAAAAAAGAAAACTGAATAGATGGACCAGGGAACAGACTGAAGTACGAACGAAATTACTTCACTTTCCCCTAGAAGTCAAAATACGAAGTGTTTTTATACTCCGTAAACTAAGCAGGTGGAGAGACTTGTGTTCCCAAAGAGCGAGGTTGGCCCAGCTGGGCAGGGCTTAGTGTAATCGTTCTGTTCTCCACTAGATGGCGCTGCTTAGCTTACTGGGGTGGATTGTTATGGAGCTTGCAAGTGTGTACGTGCATGCGCGGGACCGATGAAAATGGAGTCACCCAGCCACCCAGTCCCTAGTATGGGAACTCTGCCTGGTCAGCAATTGCGCACCAGTCCTTTGTTTCCGGCTTCCTTTCATTCCCTGCTTTTGCACTGTCCGTGACCGTCAGGTTGCCAGGTGGCACCTTCCTCCTGAGTTTTATCTCAAAGGCAGCTGTTTTTCCCGACCTCTCACCTCTGAAGGACTGTGGCTTTGACCCGTTCTGCCCCTCTGCTGAAGGGTCTCACCGAGCAATGGCTGGGTGCCGGCCGCACCCAGAAACATTCGCAGGACCATGCTGCTACCAGTGCCCAGAGACTGCGGCCGGGTGCCAGGCCCCCCCCCCCCCCCCCCCCCCCCCAGAAAAAGTTCCCGAGATCGTGTAGCAGCAGCGTTTCCGGGATCACGGAAAACCACAACACACACCTGGCACCAGGCTTCACCCTTAACGACCTCGTTCCAGCACCAGTGAATGTGGTGGTTCTCCCGGGTCCACTGGGGCCTCTGCCTGTGGGGAGTCTTTCCAGCAGGGGAACCGCCTCTGCCCATGTGTCCCAAAGACCCCCGGACTTCACTCTGCACCTGTGGATTCGCCCTTTCCACCAGAGCACCACCAGGTATGGAGCTGCAGAGTTTCAGACTTGAAACTGCGCTCCTTGTTTATAGAGTCTTAACGGAATTTAAACCCTCTCCTTTCTCCTTTCTCCCTTTTTGGTTCAGTCCCTGCGGCCGCTTCCACTTTTCCGCTTTCTCTCCAGCTGCTTTTGGGGAGGGTGCTTTTCCTACACTCTCTCCCCTGTCTCCGTCCTCTCTCCACGCACAAAAACAGCTCCGTGCCCTCCGTGGCTTCTGGCTCCCCCGGCTCACCTCTCTGCGCCGCCTACCTGCTGAATTCTGTGGTTCAGGTTGTACAGATTGTCGTGTTAATCCTCAGATCAGTTTTCTAGGTGTGCAGGATGGTTTAGGGTTGGTCTGGCTGTATTTCATGGACGTGATACACAAGAAACCTTCCGTGCTATTCCACCACCTTTGTTCCTCCCCCTCCCCCCCCACCGAGATTCAGTGATTCGGTGATTGTTAACACCAAGCAGCGCACTCCGCATTTCTTCATCTCTGAATGTTTTCTCTTTGGGAAAGATGGGAGGAATTACTTCCCCAAAGCTTTTCATTACATTTATTTATTTTTATCCACATTCATTCTTAATGTGATGCTTCAGAACTAATCAATGTGCTGCTTAGACTTGAGTACAGTAAAAATGTAACTAATTTAGGTGGATTGGGGTACAGACCATCTTAGATAAAAGTCTGAATTACATAACATTTTAAAAGCAATTCAATTTTACTGCTTTCAAATAACTTCAAAGTAACAAGACTGCAAAAGCATCAGTAGGTAAATGTTTTGGAGACCAAATCTGGTGATAAGTAAAAAGGAATTGTAATTATTACATTAATTGCTTGCATTTGAATGCTTCTTCCAAAGCGTCAACAGAAACGTAATTCCCTTAAATAGACTTATTGTGCTTCCAGTGTTATGTAACTTAGCAAGGGTTTATTAAACATCTATTATAAGGAAAGCACTGGGTGGGGGCGGGGAGGTTGATGGAAAAGTTCATAATCTTGTTAGGGTGGTAGAATGCACGCTGGTAAATCAGTCTCTGGCCGTTCTCTTTACCAGTTCACTCCCTTATATCAATTTTTTTCCCAGATGGGGCTAGGTAAGTTACACCTCAACCCTCAAACTGCTGAGCTACTGAGGGGACGGTGTGCCTGGGTGCTTGGATTTATTTCTATCACTTCCCAGACTTTTTGGCCTCCAAACGTCCTGTTTCTTGCTTTCACCGTTCCTCTCAACCTACCACAGCAGACACTCCTGATCCTGAGTTACAGAAATTGGAGCTGATGAGGGCTCTGCCGTGTCCTGTTCCTCTTGTCAATGACATGGTGGCTAGTGCACCTCACACCGGTCCTGCTGACATCTCCTGACCAGTGGATCATCGTGCCCGCAAGTCCACCACCTTTGCAGGCCTGACACAGAGCTCTGCCTCACACAAGCTCAAGTGCCTTTCAGAGATAGGCCACAGGGGACATTTCTGTTTGAGACCTATCAACCTTGTCCCTTTACTCGGTAGTAGGTAGTAAACGTCTGGGTGATGCCTTTTACCTGGTATACCACAAAACTGAGCTCATATGATACAAAACTGAGGTTTTAGGGAGTTCAGAAACTCAAAATTTTTGCAAAACTGGGTCTAGGCCCATCAGCTAGCTATCCAGTTGATCCCAGCCATAGAATAATCTTAATCAAACGGGAGCTGATGGAGTAAGGAAGGGAACCTGAGGAGTTCAGGCTACCAGCCAGAGGGGTCTGGACAAACCCACTGACGCCAGAATCCAATGCTCATAGGCTGTTTCATTCACCCGTTTTACCATCGGTGATGTGTGGGAGCTGACTCAGACCACGGACAGGACTGGCTAGGTGTAGCTCTTCCCAAGTCACC
Organism: Felis catus; assembly: GCF_018350175.1. Lineage (NCBI taxonomy): Eukaryota > Metazoa > Chordata > Mammalia > Carnivora > Felidae > Felis > Felis catus. Next base: position 11,354,411 of record NC_058377.1, on the reverse strand, counting down.
CTTCCACCCCTTCAAGACGGCAGCTGGAAAGTGGACCACGGTGAGAGCCCGGACACCGTGGAAGGTGGCAAATGCTCCATGCAAAGCGGTTGCCCCCCACACCCCAACCAGAGCCAGCTGGTAAGTGCTGACAGTGCACCGCTGGTGACATCTGGTCTCATGTTTGGTTTTCACAAACTCGGTGGCCACCGTCCCCTAAGAAGGCACCACCGACACACTGCTGGCTCACTGACCTGGGCTCGGTTGGTATACAGCACCTTCATATCCCTCAGCTTCTCCAAACCCTCACTGTAGCACAGGATGGCCGCTTCATAGTCACCTCTGGCAAACGCTTCGTTCCCCTTCTGTTTTAGGGCTGGAGAATACAAGTCATACAGGTGAGCTCTGCCCACACACGGGATAATTCTCTCAGACTTTATTCCCCTGGCTTTGGAACCCAGCTTTGAAGGTCATAGCTTCCATCAACCCAGAGGAGATCTGCTGCCTGTTTCTCTACAGATGTTTTGGGATCGGCCTCTTTAAGGATTTTTTTCCCCTCCAAACCTATCCCCAAGTCTCCTAAGTAGCTTCTCCGAAAAATAAATGTTTCTGGGGCATGTGGGTGGCTCAGTAGGTTAAACGTCCGACTCAATTCCAGCTCAGGTCATGATCTCCTGGTTTGTGAGTTCGAGCCCTGCGTCGGGACCTACGCTGGCAGCAGAGAGCCAGCTGCTCTCCCCCCCTCTCTCTTTCTCTGCCCCTTCCCTGCTCTCGCTCGCTCTCTCAAGATAAACTTAAAAAAAAAAGTGTTTAAGAAAAAAAATGTTTCTGCCTCAAAACTCAGAACCTCTCCAAGTTTGCCACAAAGGCCAAGTCTGACATTCAGTGTCTCACAAAGACGGCCAAATAAGTCATTTTCCAGCAGGTGTGGAGCTGTTCATGCGCAGCACATGCCTCTGGGAGACACAAAAGTGCCGAATGCGTGTGTCCCTCCAACACACGCACAACCCCGTCTCTCTCTCCATTTCTCCTCTCCCTTCTCACATCTACATTTTACTGTCTGAGTTTTCTTTTCCGCTCTCCCTTCTGTGCCTCAGGCCAGCCTGCGCACCTCACCTCCACCCTCCCTACTGACTGCCGAGCGCTGGTCTGCCAGGTCCGTCCCTGTGCTTTAGAAAGCGGTCTGGCTGTGGAGCCTGATGGAGGGCTCTGCCCTCTTCCCTGTCTGCTGCAGCAGGGACAGGGAGCAGACAGCGCTGGCTTCTGCCTGGCCAGGCTCCCCTGCCTCGAGACCATTATGAACCCCCAGCCGGGAATCTCGCTGTCCTCAAGTATCAGCAGACAGACTCATGATCTTTCGGGCACAAATCACCCCAGCTCTTGGGAAGTGAAGATAGACAGTTACCATCTGCTAAGACTTTGTTCTCCCTTCTTCTCCTGGCACGTTCCTTTGCATCCAACTCCACGGATGCCAAGAAGGCTTCTGACAGCAGAGTAATTTCAAATATTAGCGAGAAAAATCCAGATATCATAATCAGCTCTTTGGCTCAAATTCAGAAGAAAGCTTCTTTAAAAGCTTTAGAGACACACACCTCATGCATATGTATGTAGGCACACACTCCTGCGCACACACGCACACGAGCGCGCGCACACACGCACACACACACACACACACAGATTCTGAGGCAACTAAAATGACATTTTCTTAATTTGACATTAAATGGTAATCTGTGTGGTATATTATTATACATGATGGCTATGTCTGTGCTTCAAATTTGAATTATGCCTTTGAAAAGAGTTTTTCTTTAAAGGTAGACTTTTTCGTTCCCTTTAGCATAATGAGTTTCTGAGCTGAGCAACAGAGAAGCTACCTGGATCCCTTCAGCAGCTAACAAAAAATTGGCTGATACAGAATAACTGAATTCAGTTTATAAAAGACTGTCCAGGAGAAATTACAGAAAAACCTGTGAGCACTGTTTCCTCTGACCACTAGTAAGAGAAGTGGCTGATCAGTAGGTTTTTGTTCACGGTTGTTTGTAAGTCCAGAGGCTGTAATTTAAGGGTCTGGAAGCTACAGTTGATAAACACTGGCCCTAAACAAATAGGAAGAGAGATGCTGTCCTTACCTGAGTTTATTTCATCTGTATTCTGCAGGCACAGGTTATCATAAAAACAAAGAAATAAATTTCAAAAACTACTCTCTGATTTATGTGCATATACACCAAGAATGCAGATCCATCACAAGTGGGGTGGTAGGGTTATTTCCTTTAACCATCAATACTGAAGGGCCCCGAATTCTGAAGGCTTGCTTTAAATCAGTTCTGATTATGCATATGGTTGTTACAGGGCGAGCAGGTCAAGGGACCCCGGCTGTGGCTGTGTGAGTTGGAAATATGAGACAGGATATATTACCTTAACAGTACAGCTTAGATATGGTCGCAAGCTCAGGAGGTAGAGAGACCAAATTTTCATTAAAATAAACCCATTATTTTAAAGATAACTCAGAACGACAAAGAAAAAAAAAATCAGAGTTTGTATTTCCTTGTGGCAAATAAATCTAGTGAATCTAAAAAGCAAAAGACCACTTTAGCCTCACTAGGCAGTTTGAGATTAAACTACCACTTTTCTGCTTCAGTGCAGACCTCTTCTTTGTATCTGCTTATCTAACTCCAAAATAGAAAAAGAAACCTCAGGAGAAGCTTGTGGAGGACTGATCATGGTCTTGTTCAGCGTGGTCCGGCATCCATCCTCCTCTTGGACTTCCTCTGTAAACAGCAGTCTCTTTTCTGTCTCTAGGACAGCTCTCTGTTGTACAACCGGGTCATCAGAATTCATCTCCTGAATTAAACTGGCTGCAGGAGAAATCAGATGTGAATCATTCAAATGAGGTCTTCAAAAGAAAAGACTCCATTCACTAGGAAGGATGGGGTAGCACAGTCATGGGGAAGAACTTTTGTTTCTCCAGCTTTATTGGCATATTATTGACGTACAACACTGTGTAAGTTTAAGGTTCACAGTGTGATGATTTGATCCACGTTGTGAAGTGATCCCACAATAAGGTTAACACAGCCATCTCCTTATGCAATTACAATTTTCACGTGCGCTGGGAACATTTAAGATCAACTCTCTTAGTGACTCTCAAGTATAAAATGCAGTGACTAACTATAGTTACCATGTTGTACATTAGAACCCTGCACTTACTTGTTTTATAACTGGAAGTTTGTACCCTTTGGCCAACATCTCCCCATTTCTTTGTTTTCCCTCCAGTTTTATTGAGAAGTAACGGACATACATCACTGTATAAGTTTTAGGCGTATTGCATGATGGCTGGATTTATTATATTGTTAAATGATTAGAATTGGTTCCATTAATATCCATCTTTTCTTATAGATGGGATAAAAAAAAAAAGGAAAAAATTCTCTCCTTGTGATGAGAACTCTTAGGATTTGCTCTTGCTAACTTTCCCATCTATCCTACAGTGGTGTTAGCTATAGTCATTTTGTTGTACATCACACGCCTGGCACTTACCGATCTTACATCTGGATGTTTGTGCTTTTGACCCCCTTCCTCCAACTCCCCCTCCCCCACCCTCACTCTCTGGTTAGCCACAAGTCTGATCTCTATGAGTTTTTTCTTTTCTTCTTGTTCTTTTTTTTTTTTTTTTTTTTTTTAGATTCCACATATAAGTGAGATCACAGAGTACTTGTCTTCTCTGACTTATTTCACTTAGCGCTATGCTTTCAAGGTCCACCCATGTTGTCATGAATGGTAGATTTCCTCATTTTTTATGGCTGAATATCATTCCCTTGTTTATACATAGCACAACTTCATTATCCACTCATTCACAGATGGACACTTAGGCTGTTTCCATGTAAGTGATGCTGCTTTGAACATGGGGGTGCAGATACCCTTTTCCAGTTAGTGTTTTCATTTCCCTCAGATATATTCCCCAAAGTGAAGTTACTGGATCATATGGTATTTCTGGTTTTAATTTTTTGAGGAACCTCCATACTGGTTTCCACAGTGGCTATGCCAGTTTACGTTCCTACCAACTCTGCAAGGGCTCCCTTTTCTCCACAACCTTGCCAGCATCTGCTGTCTCTTGTCTTTTTGATAATGGTGACTCTGAAGGGCATGTGGTGGTATCTCATAGTGGTTTTAATTTGCATGTCCCTAGTGACTAGTGATGTTGAACATCTTTTCATGTGCCTGTTGGCTTTTCAAATATTTCTTTGGAGAAACGTCTATTTGGGTCCTTTGCCCATTTTTTAATTGGGTAAGCTGGTATGTTTTGTTTTTTGTTATTGAGTTGTTTGAGTTCTTTATATATTTTGGATATCAACCCCTTATCAAATACATGGTTTGCAAATAGCTTTTCCCATTCCTTAGATTATCTCTTCCCATTTCTTTTAAATTTTTTTTTTTTAATTTTAAGGTTTATTTATTTTTCAGAGACAGAGAGAGACAGAGCATGAGGAGAGAAGGGGCAGAGAAAGAGGGGGACACAGAATCTGAAGCAGGCTCCAGGCTCTGAACTGTCAACACAAAGCCCGATGCGGGGCTTGAACTGAGACCGTGAGATCATGACCTGAGCTGAAGTCAGACTCCCAACTGAATGAGCCACCCAGGCACCCCATTTAAAATTTGTTTTTTAATGTTTATTTATTTTTGAGAGAGAGACAGAGCATGAGAGGGGGAGGGGCAGAGAGAGAGAGGGAAACACAGAATCTGAAGCAGGCTCCAGGCTCGGAGCTGTCAGCTCCAACACAGGGCCCAACACAGGGCTCGAACTCACAAGCTGAGAGATCATGACCTGAGCCGAAGTGAGATGCTTAAACTCCTGAGACACCCAGGCGCCTCTCTCTCTTCCCATTTCTTAAAGAAGGTTCTGAATGGAAAGCAAAAATTAGAGCCATTAGAACCATTGAGAAAAAATTAAGATCAGGATTTGTTTTGCCTGGAAGAAGGTGCAGGAGAATTTTACCGTGGCCTTCAAATTACAGTTTTAAGCTCCTTATTTAATTCAGTGACAATTTATGGAGAGCTTATTATGAGTCAGATATTATGCAGAATGCCCTCGATAACGATGAATAAAAAAGATGTTAACTTTTGAAGAGTTTCCCATCTTGTGTGGGAGACAAACAGGTAAATTTAGGCAGCACTGAGATCACAAAACAGCCCTTAAAGCCATCCTTCCTGGTCTTCACTTGACCGCCCACTCAGCTTAGAGCCCGTGGTCCATCCCTAGGCCACCATCCTGCCCACATGCTGACCTCCCTTGCCCTTCCACCACACCTGCCAGACAAAACTCCCAACTTCAAATCCAACTCCCCACTTCTCTGGGCCTTTGTTACGGATGCAGAGTATTGACAGAGAAAGCAATGGACACCAGGGAGAACTGGTCCTAACTCAACTGCCCTGTCAATGATGCTTGGAGATCCTACTGCTGGCCTAGTAGGATTCTGACCCCAATTCCAACGTGTGCTTTTCCCCACACCACCATGCAATTCTGACACCGGCTGGGTGTCCCTACAATTGAGCTTAATTCTAACATTGCCTACCTGGAATAGTGTCAGATCCCACAGCTTAGGGGTCCGGTCCTATAAGACTGCCCCCTCCCCACCTCCCAGATGGTCACCTGTGCTTCTGCCCGAACATCTATAGATCAGAGGGTCCCATGACCTCTTCTTCCTCTGGTTTGATTAATTGGCTAGAGTGGCTCACAGAACTTAGAGAAACATTTTATTTACTAGATTACCAGTCTGTCATAAAAGGATGTAACTCAGAAGAGCCAGACGGAAGGGATTCATTGGGCATGGTGTGTGGGAAGGGGGTGTAGAAGGCTCTCTGAGCGCACCCCTCTCCCAACATGTCCATGTGTTCATCAACCTGGAAGCTCCCTGATGCTGGTCCTTTTGAGTTTTTATGGAGGCATCATTACATAGGCCTGATCAATTAAAAATCATTGGCCACTGGTAATCAGTTCAACCGCCAGCCCCTCTCCCCTTCTGAGAGGGTTGAAACTTTAACACCAGGTTGGTTCCCCTGGCAACCAGCTGCCATCCTTAGGTTCCAAAAGTCGCTCATTAACATAAACTCAGGTGTGACTGAAAAGGGTTTGTCATGCATATGAGGATGTCTTTGTCTGTCTTATCACTTAGGAGTGCCAAGGGTTTTAGGAGTTCTGTGCCCAGCACAGGGACAATGAACAAACATGTATTTCTTTTTTTTTTTTTTTAATTTTTTTTTTCAACGTTTTTTATTTATTTTTGGGACAGAGAGAGACAGAGCATGAACGGGGGAGGGGCAGAGAGAGAGGGAGACACAGAATCGGAAACAGGCTCCAGGCTCTGAGCCATTAGCCCAGAGCCCGACGCGGGGCTCGAACCCACGGACTGCAAGATCGTGACCTGGCTGAAGTCGGACGCTTAACCGACTGCGCCACCCAGGTGCCCCCAAACATGTATTTCTTATTATAAGTCACAGTATCAGGGCGCCTGGGTGGCTTAGTTGGTTAAGAGGCCAACTTTGGCTCCGGATATGATCTCGCAGTTCATGAGTGTGAGCCTTGCATTGGGCTCTGTGCTGACAACTCAGAGCCTGGAGCCTGCTTCATATTCTGTGTCTCCCTCTCTCTCTGCCCCTCCCCAACTAATGCTCTGTCTCTCTGTCTCTCTCTCTCTCTCAAAAAATGGATAAACATTAAAAAAATAAATAAAAAATAAATCACACTATCACATCCAGCCAAGTCATCCTGTCCTCCTCTCATGGACTTTAAAAAACTGCCTCCCATCAAGGGAACCCTTGTGCACTGTTGATGGGAAAGCAAACTCGTGTAGCCATGGTGGAAAACAGTTTGGAGGTTCTTCAAAAAATTAACAGCAGTGGGACACCTGGGTGGCTCAGTCAGTTAAGCCTCCGACTTTGACTCAAGTCATGATTTCACCGTTTGTGGGTTCGAGCCCTGCATCAGGCTCTGTGCTGACAGGAGCTGCTTGGGATTTTGTGTCTCTCTCTCTCTCTGCCCCTCCCCTGCTCGCACGTGTGCGCGCTCTCTCTCTCTCTCTCTCTCTCTCTCTCTCTCTCTCTCGAAAATAAACATTAAAAAAATTAATAGCAATAATTGCCATATGATCCAGTAATTTCACGACTAGCTACTTACCTAAAGAAAACAGAAACACTACTTTGAAAAGCTACATGCAGTCCTGTGTTTATTACAGCATTATTTACAACAGCCAGGTATGGAATATCACAGCCATAAAAAAGAATGAGACCTTGCCGTTTGCAATATCACGGGTGGAGCTGGAGAGTGTTATGCCAAATGAAATAAGTCAGTCAAGAGACAAATACCACATGATTTCACTCACATGGAATTTCAGAAACAAAACGAATGTACAAACAAAGAAAAAACAGAGACAAAAAAACCAGACTCTCAAGTACAGAGAACAGAATGGTCGTTGCCTTCCTACCCGTTTGGCCATCGCTGTTCAGTCTCGCTTGCTTGCTCCTGCTCTCCCTGTCCTACCTGCCTTCGAAACTGTGGTCATCCTCAAGGCTCCGCCTGAGCCTTCTTCTCTTTTTCTCTAGCCTGTCCCTAGGTATTCCTGTTCTCTCCCACGGTTATAAGTAACATGAATGCCAAGTGCCCCCTAAACTGACGTCCCCAGCTCTGTTCTATCCTAGGCTGACACTCGCACAGCCAACTAACTGCCCTCTGAACATCTTCGCTGTCATGTCTTACTCACGGATCTCGGGCTGCCCATCCTCCTTCCCCTGAGGCTCTTCTTCCTCCAAATGCCTTCTATCTTAGCAGATGGCTGAACCACCCACTGGGCATTCAACCCAAAACTTTTGGGCCCCATTTTTTTTTAAATGTATTTTGACAGAGAGACACACAGACAGACAATGAGTGCACGAGGGAGGGGCAGAGAGACTGAGAGACAGAGAATCCCATGGGAGCGCACAGCCTGATGCAGGGCTTGATCCAACGCATTGTGAGATCATGGCCTGAGCAGAAATCAGGAGTCGGATGCTCAACTGACTGAGGGCTCACTCTTGAGTCTTCATTCTCCCTCTGCCTCACAGCCATCAAACTCTAAAGGTCATCGAGTAAATCCTAAATCCTAAATATATCTCAAATCCATCTCCTTGTGCCCAGTCCTGCTGCTCCAGCTCTACACCCAACCTGACTCCCTTCCCTGGCGCTGTGACACCCTCCTGATTGGTCTCCCGGCATCCATTCTTCTGTCCCCTCGTGTCCTCATGTCTACATCCATGCTGTGGCCAGAGCAACTTCTCTACGGTGCAAATCTGATCACGTTCCTGAGTCAGCCCTCCAAAGGATTCCCACTGCTCTCGGGGTAAACGCGAATTCCATATTGTGGCTTCCAAGGTCTTCCCTGATCCGGCCTTTCTTGACTCACACGGGAGCCTCGTCTCCGTGATCTCTCCAGCCACATGCAGCTGTTTATGCCTTTAGTTTCTTAGAAGCACCTTGTTCTTTCTTAACTCCCAGCTTTTCTACTTATGTTCTCTCCATTCAGAATATTCCCTCACCTTCTCCCCAGTGCCCGAGTCCTACTCACACTTCAGATTTCTGCTTAAATCCCATGCTTTAGGGAAGCCTTATAAAACTCCTGTATGCAAGTGTGGCCCCCACCCCATTCCTATGCTGATGCCCCCCCCCCCCCCCCCCCGCCATGTGACTGTACTGGCAGAGAGCCTTTAAAGGTGGAATTAAGGTTGAATGAGGGGGCGCTTGGGTGGCTCAGTAGGTTAAATATCCGACTCTTGGTTTCAGCTCAGGTCATGATCTCGTGGCTTCATGGGTTCGAGCCCCGTGGCAGGTGGGCTCTGTGCTGGCAGTGTGGAACCTGCTTGGGATCCTCTCTCTCTGTCTCTCTCTGCCCCTTCCCCACTCGCTCTGTCTCTGTCTTGCTCAAAATAAATACATAAACTTTTAAAAAAAGGTTAAATGAGGTCATGAGGATGGAGCACTGAACAACAGGACTGGCGCCCTCATAAGAAGAGGAAGAGACGTCAGGGACGCACGCACACACACAGAAAAATGACCATGTGAGGATGCGGCGAGAAGGAGGCCATCTCCAAGCCAGAGAGAGAGGCCTCAGGAAAAACGAAAACTGACGACACCTTAGTCTTGGACTTCCAGCCTCCAGAACTGTGGGAAGTAAATTTCTACTGCTTAAGCCATTCAGTCCCTGTTTTGTTACAGCAGCCCAACCAGACTGATACAATTTGTAAACTGAGTTACAGTCTCTTGTACTTTGCAAATCTCAAATCTCACTTTGTATCACACATCGCATTCCAGATGGCTTGTGTAGTATCTGTTCTCCCCACTGGACTCTAGATATCCCGAAGGAAGGGAAGTCTTATTTATTATTACCAGTCTCTCTGGTGCCTAGCAAAGCTCAGTACATAGCAAGAGCCCAGGAAATGAATGCATAGAATCTACACAGGTGGCTCTACAAATGTAAAGTAACTACAAATGAAATAAAACTGGAAATTCAGTTACTGGATAGCACTAACCACATTTCACATGCTCGACAACTTCATGCAGTTACTGGCTACCATAGTGGACAGTGCAGATTAGAGGACATTTCCGTCACCACCGAAAGTTCCATCGGCTAGTACTGGTATAAATGGTGCCTGCAAGAACTCTGAGCATGAATGAAAGCGAGACGGTAAAGACAGATGGGGAGGGAGGCAGAGGGAATGTCAAAGGCAACATGCAGAGCATGAACCACCAGGGTGTGTGTGGAGGAACTAGAAGTGTGAGGTAAGGAGAGGCAAGCGGTAAGGACAAGGTCACGGGAGGGCTTAAGTCCCCGATGAGAGCTTGAAGTTTATTGTGGCTGCGGAGAGAATCCAAGCAGAGAAGTGTCTGGGTCAGATTTGCATTTTTAGATACATTACTCTGTGGGGAGCGTAAGCCTGGAGGCAGGAACAACAATCAGGGGGTTGTTGAAACAGTCTGGGTCAGAGAACCAGGACAAAGCAGGGGGTGGGGAGGAAGGAGTTGGAGAAGAAAGCTAAACTTGATGGCTGATCGAATGGAGGGTGAGATGGCAGGAGTCCAATGTGACTGGTAAACTTCTGGATGGTTGTGCCAATGGAGACTAGAATGAAGGGGAAGGGGAGGAGAAGCGGTATTATTTGGGAGGAGGATAGAAGGGCAGGGCAACAAGCAACTGCAGTTTGGACGCATTAAGTCTGCCGTGTTCGTGGGGTACTGTGGCTGTGACGAGTGGCACAGAGCCCGAGCCTCGGCAAAGAAGGCCGGGTGGCAATGGAGATGTGGGGGTCGTGAGTAAACGGGTTGTTGGGAAAACCCTGTGCTTGGACCAGACCCCCTGAAGACCAAAGTGAGCAGCAAGTGGGCCGAGGCCAGAACTCAGCAGAACAGCATTTAGGGATGGGCAGAGGAGAGGCCCAGGGATGTTATCTTTTATCAAGTGACCCAGACTATTTTTAAAACCGTTTTAACGGTTTTGGACCCATACAGGCTGCTAGAAGGAGCCTGCTTTGGACCCATACAGGCTGCTAGAAGGAGCCTGCTTTGGACCCATTGCTGCTAGAAGGAGCAATTTCAACCTATTTCTATTTGATATGCAAGATTTGTTGGGTTGTTGGTTTGCTTGTTTCCATCATCAAACAAGCTCCCTGAAGCTTGAAGAATAGGAACAAACTACTTTGGAATCTAGTGAATGTGCTTTGTGGGATCAGAGTCTGTCCTTTGAGATCTCACCTATCTGAGCTGGGGAAGGGGTCTTCTGTCTTCTTGCCTAGAGGCAGAGAGATGGGGATAGGACAACCAAAAGCCATTCATGTAATCAGATGGACCCAGGGGGAGAGCCACTTGATTTTGCTTCTGCAGCTCAAAATCAGAAATGGCTCTGCCCTAAAGCAAGAGGAGACTGATCACTGAGGTTCCTGAGCGATCCTGAAGGGAACAGCTAGGGCTCCTTTGATGTGAAGTCTACGTGGAAGGGGACAGAATATGGAGGAGACTTGTCCCCCTCAGGTCCCATCAGAATGTTAATGGCTTCTCTGATACCAATGAACAGCCTCAAAATACTACCCCAGGCTCTAATGTTACTCGCTTCTTAATACCTTTTCTGTTTAATTCCAATTATATTTTCTCTTAGAGTCATAAACCTATCAGGCAACCCAGGAACTAACTTCGGGTGATCACTTCTCTTCAGTCACCCCACCTTGCTAACGCAGAATTTAATTTGTTTATGATTTACTGGTACTTACTGATTTCATCCACATTTTTAAGAAATTTCTGCAAGTCTTTCTCGTGATCGTCCGCCATCGTCAACCAGAATCCCTGAGGGAGGCAGTGGAAGTGACGAGAATTAATAGTAATAAAACGCTAAACAGGATTTTTCAGGCTTATTAGCCTTCTAAAACTAAGAGCCAAGTGGTTATTTTTAAGATGGGTTTGTGTTCATAAATAACGTCATGAATAACGGCAGGTGATCTATTTCACTCTGATTGCTGGGAAGGCCAAGGAAGGGATACTCATTATTTGTGGTGATGCTTCTGGAAAGCTGTCAGCCCTCCCTCCTCTGGGAAAACTGCTCTGCAAAATGTTCCTCCAAGCCCGACATCCACTGCTGTGATTCAGGGACTGGGTATAAAGGAGACCAGGGAGGGGAGGGGCTGCCAGGAATGGAGGAAAGTAACATTGGACTTTGGTCATGACAGGCCCGCCCAGCCAGAAGCTTGGACCTAGCTGTGTGACTGGTAACCAGGAACTGGAGAATGTGCATTTAAATGTCCAAACTTGCTTAAAATATAAGCCTGTAGGGGAGCCTGGGTGGCTCAGTGGGTTAAGCGGCTGACTTCGGCTCAGCTCCACTCACAGTTCCTGAGTTCGAGCCTGGCATGGGACTCTGTGCTGATAGTTCAGAGCCTGGAGCCTGCTTGGGATTCTTTGTCTCCCTCTCTCTCTGCCCCTCCCCTACTCATACTCTGTCTCTCTCTTCAAAAACAAAACAAAACATTAAAAAAATTAAAACAGGGGCGCTGGGGTGGCTCAGTCGGTTAAGCGGCTAACTTCGGCTCAGGTCATGATCTCAGGGTTCCTGAGCTCCAGCCTGGTGTGGGGCTCTGTGCTGACAGCTCAGAGCCTGGAGCCTGATTCGGATTCCATGTCTCCCTCTCTCTCTCTGCCCCTCCCCAACTCACACTCCGTCTCTCTCTAAAAAAATAAATAAATAAACAAACATTAAAAAGAAATTAAAACAGGGGTGCCTGGGTGGCTCAGTGGGTTAAGCTTCTGACTTCGGCTCAGGTCATGATCTCATGGTTTGTGAGTTCGAGCCCCGCATAGGGCTCTGTGCTCACAGCTGGGAGTCTGGAGCCTGCCTAGGTTTCTGCGCCTCCCTCTCTCTCTGCCCCTCCCCCACTCGTGCTCTTTCTCTCTCAAAAATGAATAAATGTAAAAAAAAAATAAAAATAAAAAAAAGAAATTAAAACAATAAAATATAAGCCTCTGTCTTGTTTTCTAGGTGTGAAGAGAAGCTAAAAATTGGCTGAAGGGATGAGAACTCGATGGCACTGTGCATGCACCAGCATCTCTGTTCCTGTCCAGGTACTTTGGATTTATTACTTCTCTCTCAGTCGTTTGTGAGTAAAAAGGCCTCACGGTGTAGCCAGTGGTTCCCAAAGCTCACCCAAAGGCCATAAAAGTCGTCCAAAAAACGTGTTAAGTATACACAGTCCTCAGCCTTGGCGCCAGAGTCAGTAACCTTGCCGGGGCGCCGGGGAATGGATACTTTTAAACACTCGCCGAGCGATTCTGACTTACGATTAGGTTTAGCAGTAGCGCAGTCCTGTAACGCTCCAGTTACTGCAAATTTGAACTCTGCCACACAAACAAGCTGGGAGTGATTTGACCTCCTGAGACCCCACCGGTATAAGCTGTGTGACCTCAGCTAAATTCACCAACCTCTCTGAGCCTAACTCATTCTATGGAAACGGTTATAGGAACCGAGAGGGCTACCCTGGGGGTTCACTGAAAGCGCCAGGCACAGGATGAGTGGTAAATGCTGGTAAATGCGAGGCACCCTTATCTATAAAACGGGGGAAGTGGGACATGTGGCTTAACTAGACGAGCGCTAGGGTTCCTTCCAGTTCCTTCCAGAACTGAGGCCTAGTGAAGCGAGTTAACTTGCCCAAGGTTGCCGGGTTAGAAGGAAGGCTCAGTACTTCTCCGGGCAGGCGCAACCAGGGTCGGACGCGAACTCTCAAAGGCCCGCGGCCGGGGGAGGGCAAGCACGCGGGACCCCAGCGACAAGCCGGGGCGGGGCCGGAGGGGCGGGGCCGGAGGGGCGGGGCCGACGGCACCGTTGCCCGGCAACCGCTCCACAGCGTCCACCGGCCCCAGTTCCCAAAGCCGAAATCCCAGCCCGCGGGGGTCACCGTCCCATCTGCTGAGGCCCACACCAGTGTCCTCTGCTCGGCGCTGACGGCCAGATCAGGACCACATCCCAACAAAGACCCCGAGACACCCCACCACACTGACCTGACACGCCCAGGGGCCGGACAGGAAATGGCGGCTGTTGGCGGGCGGTGACTGACCAGGGACGGGGGGCGTGGCCAGTGTCGGGGGCGTGCCCAGCGGTCGGGGGCGTGTCTAGAGTCTGGGTGCGGACGAGGCCTCAGCGCTCTGGTTCCGGAGCCAGCGCGCTGCCAGTTTGTGGCCGGGCTGGGGGCCCTGGGTCCAGGATGCGTACCCGGTCAGGGGCTGGAAGCAGGTCTCTGAATCAGGGCCAGGTGTTCGTCCCTTTTTCTTCTAAGGAAGGGGCATCTCTCTGATCATCTTACTATCCCCGGCCCAAAAAGGGGACAATCTCCAGTGTACTTGGGAGAGGCAAACTTGGGTGAAATCTGGGCTTATTGCTAGATGCGAGACCTTCAGAGAGCTCTGTAATCTTCTGATCTTTTCTCGTCTATAAACTGGAGAAATGGCACGTTCTCCCAAGGTTTATGGTTAAAGTGCCAGGCATCTAGTCAGTAGGAATACGTGTTAGTTATTATCCAGGGAATCCTAGGATTTGGAGCTGAATGAGACACATTCACACTTTGAATAAATGCACACAGCTTTAAAGAGATTCCAGTCTGTTTTTTGAAACAAAACTTCAGTATTATGGTGCTGGGTTAAAGGGGCAAGGGGAGAAAAGCCAGTTTTGGGGAAAGTTCCATCTTGAGTTTAAGCTCAGAAACCCTTGGGATGCCTTGGCAAATTTGTGGGTGCATTTCAGAAACCTGTTTGCTGGCTGAGGAGCCCCTGGGGATAGAATTTACCAGAAGGGGAGGGGGTCCAGGCATGGCCAGTTAGATCCAACATTGGCTGAGCACAGTCTGCTGAGTCCTGTGTTCTCCATGGGGCTGTTTGACTGAAATCTCCACAAGGTGTTGGCACACATCAGTCCTGCTTGAGAACCCCCGTAATGGAGTAGAGCACACAGGGGCTGGGGCATTGACCTCTTCGCTGCAGCCTGGGGGCCGCTTTAGCAGAGTCCTTAGTACTTCAGCTGCAGCAGGAGGCCGTGGGACCTGGGGGACCCAGCAGTGTAGTCACAGCAGCTGTCCCCAGGGACTGAGCTGCCTCATGAGAGGTAGCACAGCAGAGGTGTCTGGGAGAGTGGGGCTGCTGTGAGGCCACACCCTGGACATTCTCAGAAAGACCTGGGTTACTTTACAGTGATCTTGGAGTGTGTGCGAATTTGTGGAGACAGGAACCTGTGACAGGTCATCATTGTTAGCGTTGTCCCATTATCCCCTCAGGCTTGTGAGTTCTTGAGTACACACAGGCATAGTCTCCAACCTCAGGCTCCTTCTTGTCGCTTTGAGGCTGACAGTTTTAACTCCAAATCGCTTACTTCTCATTCTACTACTGTTCACCAAACTCCTGTCCTGGACTCCAAGAGGGGCCTTCCCCCAACCCAGTGTACCACACTACCATTTGTTCACACATTCCTGTGTCGATTGTGGATGCTCTGCAGTGTGCCAGGTGTTGGGGAGAGAGAGCCCCCCTGGTACACTTCATAGCTATTTGTCATGAGCTGAGTGCTCAGGGGCTCTAGAACCCGTCAGCCTGGGTCCAAATCTCAGCTCTCCACTTTGCAGCATTTATTAAAATATTAAGCCCTTCCTGTGCACCTTTAGTGAGCTAGGTACTGGAAATCTTTTTCTCTTCTTACCGTTACTAGTTGTGTGACCTTGACAAGTTACTTCATCTCTTAGCTTCCTCCTCTGTAAAAACGAGGATGTTAAATAGTATCGATCTTACAGGATTGCTGTGAGAGGTACACGAGTTAATACAGGCAGAGTGTCTAGACAAAACATGGAGCATCATCAAGACTCAGTAAATGTTATTAATTCTTATTACTACTCTTGTGATTAGTATGCATTAGACCAGTGCTTCAGAACCTGGACTATGCCTAAGAATTACCTGGGGATTTTGCCAAGTTGCAGATTCAGATTCGGCAGGACTGGGGTGTGAGATTCTTCAGTGATGCCTCTTTGTGAAGTGTAGGCCACACTGAGTAGTGCATGAATGATGTTTTCTTTATGCTCGAAGTTATTTATAGTTTTTATAGTTACAAGTTACTTTTTTCCCCTTGAAGTCATATTTCCATTTTACACCCCTCCACACACACATACTCACTCAGAATACTATCCTAATACAGCGTACATTTTTAAAAAATATAATTTATTGTCAAGTTAGCTAAAATACAGCGTATACAGTGTGCTCTTGGCTTCAGGGTTAGATTCCCGTGATTCACCGCTTACATGCAACACCCAGTGCTCATCCCAACAAGTGCCCCCCTCAATGCCCATCACCCATTTTCCCCTCTCCCCTGCCCCCCCCCCACAATCAACCCTCAGTTTGTTCTCTGCATTCAAGAGTCTCTTAAGGTTTGCCTCCCTCCCTCTCTGTTTGTAACTGTTTTTCCCCTTCCCTTCCCCCCCAGTCTTCTGTTAAGTTTCTCAAGATCCACATGAGTGAAAACATATGGTGTCTGTCTTTCTCTGACTTATTTCACTTAGCACAATACCCTCCAGTTCCATCCATGTTGTTGCAAATGGCAGGATTTCATTCTTTCTCATTGCCAAGTAGTATTCCATTGCTAATACGGGATACTTTTATGCTTGAATGTCTTTTACTGATCATCCCATCCTAATTCTCTGCCACAGAAATATCAACAAACATTGCTGGGATGTTTGCTTTAACCAGACACCATACTGTAAGTCAGGGACACAGCCCCTGCCCTCAATGAATTCACAGTCCAGTGAGGAAGATAGACACATAAACAGATTATTACCAGGCAGTGTGGTAGAGGCGGTGAAGGACTAGTGCTAACGGAAGGAGGAAGGAGGAGGGAAAGGAAATGGAGGCAGGGCCCCACAGGAATAGGGGTTTACATAGTTCATGTGGAAGCTGAGCATGTGTACAGTGCTCTAGGCAGAGCCGACAGGACGAACAAACATTCAGAGGCAGGAAGCATTGCGCCACGGGTGAGAAAACAGAAAAATTTAAGGAAGGAGTGGTGAGAAATGAGCCAGAGGAATGCGTTATGGCACAGAGTGTCAAGGACGGAAGCCGTAGGAAGAATGGGAGGAAAGCAAGAGAACAGACAAGAGTGGGACAAGATACCTGGGCAGGAGGGACGCCAAGGAGAGGGCAGATGTGCTTGCTCCTAGGTCAGGATAGGTGTAAGGATGCTCAGCAGCCACGCACACTTGTGGCATCTTTAGAAGTCATTTCCATCTTGATGGCTCCTACCTGGGTCTCTCTCCAGCCGACCTCACTCCATGCCCTGGCCCTCCGATTCAACAGAGTGACTAGACTGTGAATCTCTTGGGGGTAAGAATTTTGTTTTAGTTTGTCTTAGTATTCCTAGTGCCTGGTCCTTAGATGGAGCTAAATTTAGATTTGCTGAGTGAGTTGATTTCTTGCTCTGCATGGAGGAAGGCTCCAGTCTAAGTCATTCTACATGGGAAAGGAACATGGATGTTTACAGTTTCTCTGCGTCAGGCTTCTCAGGAAGGTCCATCCTGGAGGACAAACGTTGTTATAGTCACAAAATATGTTTTAGGGCAAATCTACTTGACAGATTGATCACTTTAAAATGTTAGAGGTCCTCGGGGGCGGTTGAGCATCCAACCTTGATTTCAGCTCAGGTCATGATCCCAGGGTTGTGGGATCCAGCCCCACATCAGGCTCCGCCTTGAGCTTGGCACCTTCTTTTAAAATTTTTTTTTTCAACGTTTTTTATTTATTTTTGGGACAGAGAGAGACAGAGCATGAACGGGGGAGGGGCAGAGAGAGAGGGAGACACAGAATCGGAAACAGGCTCCAGGCTCTGAGCCATCAGCCCAGAGCCTGACGCGGGGCTCGAACTCCCGGACCGCGAGATCGTGACCTGGCTGAAGTCGGATGCTTAACCGACTGCGCCACCCAGCCGCCCCATAGCTTGGCACCTTCTTAAGATTCCCTCTCTCTCTGGGGCACCTCGGTGGCTCAGTCGGTTAAACGTCCGACTTCGGTCAGGTCATGATCTCACAGTTTGTGAGTTCGAGCCCCACATTGGGCTCTGTGCTGTCAGTTCAGAGCCTGGAGCCTGCTTCGGATTCTGTGTCTCCTTCTCTCTCCACCCTTCCCCTGCTCATGCTCTATCTCTCTCTGCCTCTCAAAAAATGAATAAACATTAAAAAATAAAAAAAAATTAAAAAGATTCCCTCTCTCTCTGTCTCTCCCTCTGCCCCTTCTCCTCTGCTCATGCTCTCCCTTCCCCGCTAAAATAAAATAAAATAAAATAAAATAAAATAAAATAAAATAAAATGTCAGAGGTCCTAGTAAGCCTTGGGTAGTCACTGGACTGTCTGCAAAGATTCCAATATTCCTCCTCCCAGGCATACAGTAGGATCTCACTTCTCTGTGACCAGGTGATTTGCTTGTTCAGTGCCATGTGGGAAGAAGTGAAGAGGGCAGAAGCCTTTAAGAGCCAGTGTGTGACTCACCATACAGAGCCAGCCTGTCCTCTGCCCCAGCAACCAGGTAGTGAAGGCTGTATCTGCTTGAGTCCCTGAGTGAGGGGACATGGACCAGAGATGCCCTTCTACCTTTGATGGACACGTAGCAATAGACCTTCCTTGCTTTAATCCACAAGGATTTTGGACTTGTTTGTTAGGCAACATAATACAGCCTTTCATGTCTAATATGACAACTCAGACTGCTGTCAGTCATTTGCTACAGTGTCAAAATCTAGGGACCGTGCCCATGAGTGCACATAGATTATGATCATTGTAACTTACGTTTTAAGTATCAATGTTTGCATGTTTGTACATGTTCAAATACACAGAGGAAAACAGACGTTTAAAACGTGTGTGCCTGGTATCTCAAATTTATTCCTCTTAGGGAAACTCTGAATCATACAACTGCCACTTCCACTCAACCTAACGCCCCTGTGTGGTATATACAAATTTCACTTTTTCTTTTTTTTTTCACTTTTTCTTTATGTCCTCATAAAAGTTGGAGAACATTTGGCCACCTTCCACTGTGCATTATATTGGAGACTTGGAGATTATTATAAGCTGTCTCTTCTCTCTGTTTTCTCTTTTGTGTAAATGATTCCAGCTCTTTGCTTTTTCTCACCAATCATACTTTATACACTTAGGAGAGATTTAAAAAAATGGTTTTCACCTGAGGACAGCCGCATGCAGAATACAGGGATCCTGCCTTTTCCTGCTGAAAGTGAAGAGTGCTGACGACATGAGCCAGGAGCCACACTGTGAAGATGTCCCATTGGTCAAAACCCTTCATGTAGATGCCGGGCCCACAATTCTTTCGGAAACTTTGGCTTTAGGATTTCGCAGGGGAGGAAGCTAAAGGAATTCAGCCCTGTGTCTTCCCTCCCTAAGAGAAATTCATGAGTCACATTTGCTATTTCCCCCCAGACATATGTCCTTTCATTAAAAAGAAAAGAGAAGCTAAACCATTGGCGTCTTGGATGCACCCTTTTCTCTTTCAGTTCCCGCCTGGTTATAGATAAAGAAATGATTTCAAGATCTAGTCACAGATTTAGTCTGGGTGTCCACAGAGGAAAAGAGTCTTCTTGGGATGTCCACGTGTAAATAATGACACCACAGTTACTGACAGCAGCAACAACAAAAACCACGGTGATGACAGTAACTGGCCTCGCTGACTCACTTGGGGCCAGGAGTCGCACTCAATCCTTTACAGGCATTAGCGGACTTAAAACTCTCAGCAGCCTTATGAGCTCAGCAGCCTTATTCCTATTCCACAGGTAAAATGCAGTCAGGGAGGTTACAGGACTTGCCAGAGCAGAAGCCAGGATGGGTACCCTGGTCTGAGTGTTCCTCCAGCTCATCCTACCCATGTCGCCACCCTGCCTCCAAAGTGGCGCCCTTCCCGGAGTGCTCTGTCTTCAGCTTCCTCCTGGGAGTCCGGAGCCCTAAGTCTGCCTCCTGGGCATATCCACCTCCCTACAGGGTGCTCTGTCTGCTTTACAGGCTGGTCCAACCCTCTGAAGGTGAGGGGTGCATCTCTCCACCCAGAGGACCATGTGGCCTCCTCCATTAAGGACAGGGTGACTCCAACAATGTCTTCCCTTAAAGCCTTTCTGTGGGTCTCAGATGCCTCTGCCTGAGAGTGGAAGGAGACTCAGGCATTGAGCAGCAGGTGGAAACCGGATCCTCTTGTCTCTGCCTGGTGTGGAGCAGCACTGCCACCATGTGGGCAAACTGGCTGTGCGGGGACAACCATGGAGCCCAGGAAAAGTCAGGGAAGCAGCCACAGAAGCCCGCATTCATTCATTTATTTAAAGTTTGTGGAGCACCTACTACGTGTCATGGGCTTGGCTAGGCTCTTTCTATTGATGCGGCTGCTGCCCAGGTAGTGAATTAAATTATGGCAATGATCTGGGCTCTAGTGAATGTCCAGCATTTCTTCATCATTTACTTGGGGGCACTTTCGTCTAGGGCTGATTTGCAACACCCAGAAATTATAAAGATACATCAGCTTTGTGCACCAGGGTTTCCTTTGACTCCAAGGTTTTGGGGACAAGCAGACAACAGAGAAATGCAGGACTCCAGAGTTACTTACCGTCCTGATATGGGCTCCATCTCGATGGTTATGAAAGGGCAGGATTATGTATTTCTAGTACATGCCTTTGCTTCTTTTTGTATTAACTGGGAAATACTGAGGCGCCTGAGTGGCTCAGTCAGTTAAGCGTTTGACTTTTGGTTTCAGCTTAGATCATGATCTCATGGTTGGTGAGACTGAGCCCTGCATTGGGGCTCTGTGCTGACAGTGCGGAGCCTGCTTGAGATATTCATTCATTCATTCATTCATTCATTCTCTTTCTCTCTCTCTCTCCCTCTCTCTCTCAAAATAAATAAACATAAAAAAACAGGTAAATAGTACATTAAAAGCTTATCCTAGAAACTTAGAAAGTAGAGAAAAACAGAAAATTATACCTGACCTCTTTACCCTGACACTATCACTGTTAACATTTTTTGTAATTTATTTTTTCTAATTTTATTTTTTCAATTTACATCCAAATTAGTTAGCGTATAGTGCAACAATGATTTCAGGAGTAGATTCCTTAGTGCCCCTGACCCATTTAGCCCATCCCCCCTCCCACAACCCCTCTGGTAACCCTCTGTTTGTTCTCCATATTTAAGTCTCTTATGTTTTGTCCCCCTCCCTGTTTTTATATTATTTTTGCTTCCCTTCCCTTGTGTTCATCTGTTCTGTCTTAAAGTCCTCATATGAGTGAAGTCATGATAATTGTCTTTCTCTGACTAATTTCGCTTAGCAGAATACCCTCTCGTTCCATCCACATAGTGGCAAATGGCAAGATTTCATTCTTTTTGATTGCCGAGTAATACTCCATTGTATATATACACCACATCTTCTTAATCCATTCATCCATCGATGGACATTTGGGCTCTTTCCATACTTTGGCTATTGTTGATACCGCTGCTATAAACATTGGGGTGCATGTGCCCCTTCGAAACAGAACATCTATATCCCTTGGATAAATTCTTAGTAGTGCAATTGCTGGGTCGTAGGGTAGTTCTATTTTCAATTTTTTTACATTTTTTTAAATGTTTATTTTGTTTATTTTTGAAGGAGATAGAGACAGAGTATGAGTGGAGTGGGGCAGAGAGAGAGGGAGACACAGAATCCGAAGCAGGTTCCAGGCTCTGAGCTGTCAGCACAGAGACCGATGCGGGGCTCAAACTCACAAGCCGCAAGATCATGACCTGAGCCGAAGTCAGATGCTCGACTGACTGAGCCACCCAGGCACCCCTATTTTTAATTTTTTGAGGAACCTCCATACCGTTCTCCAGAGTGGCTGCACCAGTTTGCATTCCCACCAGCAGTGCAAAAGAGATCCTCTTTCTCCGCATCCTTGCCAACATCTGTTGTTGCCTGAGATGTTAATGTTAGCCATTCTGACAGGTGTGAGGGGGTATCTCCTTGTGGTTTTGATTTATATTTCTCTGATGATGAGTGATGTTGAGCATGTTTTCATGTGTCACTTGGCCATCTGGATGGCTTCCTTGGAGAAGTGTCTATTCATGTCTTTTGCCCATTTCTTCACTGGATTATTTGGTTTTTGGGTGTTGAGTTGGATAAGTTCTTTATAGATTTTGGATACAAACCCTTTATCTGATATGTCGTTTGCAAATATCTTCTATTCCATCGGTTGCCTTTTAGTTTTGCTGATTGTTTCCTTCACTGTACAGAAGCTTTTTATTTTGGTGAGATCCCAATAGTTCATTTTTGCTTTAGTTTCCCTTGCCTCTGGAGACATGTTGAGGAAGAAGTTGCTGTGGCCAAGGTCAAAGAGGTTGTTGCATGCTTTCTCCTCGAGGATTTTGATGGCTTCCTGTCTTACATTTAGGTCTTTCATCCATTTTGAGTTTATTTTTGTGTATGGTGTAAGAAAGTGGTCCGAGTTCATTCTTCTGCATGTCACTGTCCCGTTTTCCCAGCGCCACTTGTTGAAGAGACTATCTTTATTCCATTGGATATTCTTTCTTGCTTTGTCAAAGATGAGTTGGCCATACATTTGTGGGTCCATTTCTGGGTTTTCTATTTTGTTCCATTGATCTGAGTGTCTGTTTTTGTGCCATATCACTGTTAACATTTTGATGTATTTCCTCTCTGCTTTTTTTTCCTGCATTTTTTTTTTGCAATGAAGTAACTGTGCTTATATATGATTTTACATTTTACTTTATTGTGTAGCACATTGTCATCATAACGATAATAGATGATACATTCTGAGCACCCATGCTGTCCCAGGCCCTTTGCTAGAGGCTTTAAATGTCATGCCATGAAGCCAAAGAACACTCTTAGGAGATGGTATTATTATCCCTCTTTTTTTTTTTTTTTTTTTTTTTGAGAGAGAGAGAGAGGAAGAGAAAGAGAAAGCGAGAGAGAAGATCCCAAGCAGGCTCTGTACTATCAGCACAGCCCAACGTGGGACTTGAGCCCACAAACCATGAGATCATGACCTGATCTGAAATCAAGAGTTGTATGCTTAACCGACTGAGCACTCAGGTGCTCCAATTATTCCTCTTTTAATAAACAAGACAATTGAGGCTCAGAGAGGATCCAAACATCCACACATCTCTTGCCTCTCATAAGTCTGAGCCATGTCGCTGCACTGTTTCAGTAACGCTCATTTAATATCTGCATTGCTTCCCATGGGTCCCTGCCCTGGGCTGCACTCGCCTGCTTGCCCTATTTTAGACCTTTAGTTGCTGCTAATCTCATTTAGCTGATGTAAATATTGCTGCCAGAAGCCTCTCTAAATGTAACTTTTTACAAATCCAGGATTAATTTCTTAAGGTGGCTTTTCAGAAGTGGGTTTCCCAGTCAAGAGTTTGGACTTTTTATGGCTGTTAGTATTTTTGAATTGCTTCTCAGTGGGTTGCACAAATTTGTACACATTAGCCCTGCAACCAGAGATGCATGGCAATGCCAGTTTCACAGCATCCTCACCAGCACTGAGGGTTGATTTCTTTTTCAGTCTAAATGATGATAGGGGCACCTGGCCGGCTCAGCGGGTAAAAGCATGAGACTCTTGATCTCAGGGTCATAAGTTTGAGCCCCATGTTGGGTGTAGAGCTTACTTAAAAAAAAAATAAAACATGATAAATGGCCTGATAAGAAAATCTGTGATAAGTGGGTTGTTTTGTGGGTCTCTCATCATTAGAGAGGGTGAAATGTCTTTTACTTCTCACCACTGTGCTGGCACTTTCTGCCTCCTTGGCCTCCCCAGAACATCTCTACTGTCATGGTTCTTTGTCATCCTAGGGTCCAGAGACTCCCCCAGGGGGTCTGTAGATAGAATTCGGGGGGTTTTGGAACTTGTTTAGGAAAAAACCACCTTTGTTTTTATAAAATTGTCACTGAAGAAGCACCCCTTCCATCCCGTCATGAGTGCAGGCAACAAACCACAGTAGAGTTACCAGGAGCTGTGATAGCATTTATGCTCAGCAACACTTGGAAATTACAGTAGTTACTAGTCATGCTACTAGAACTTGTGTTTGGATGTGTTAATAAACAAACACATTTATTACCACATCACATATTTGTTTATAAAGTATTTTGCTAATTGTATTTTAATATCGTTTTCCTTTGTAATCCTAGGTTTTCTTTAAATAAATACATTAAATTTTATTTTATTTTATTTTTGAAATGATCATGTTTTTTCAGTGTGTTTTTAAATAAATGTTTTTAAATGTTTATCCATTTTTTAGAGAGAGAGAGAGCATGCAAGCTGTAGAGGGGCAGAGGGAGAGGGAGACAGAGGATCCAAAGCTGACAGCACAGAGCCAGCTTTGGGGACCTGAACTCACAAAGTTGGACGTTTCACCAACTGAGCCACCCAGGCACCCATATTTTAATTTTTAAGTTTATGTGTTTATTTTGAGAGAGACAGAGACAGTACAAGTAGGGGAGAGGCAGGGAGAGAGAGAGGGAGAGAGAGAATCCCATCCAGGCTGCCAGCCTAGAGACTGATGTAGGACTCAAAACTCATGAACCTCAAGATCATGACCTGAGCAGAAACCAAGAGTGGGATGCTCAACTGAATGAGCCACCCAGGTGCCCCAGATAAGTAAATTAAATTTTAAAGTGCTATTCTGAGAAGAGATCCATAGGCTTCGCTTGACTACTTTCTGGTGGGGTCATAGCAAAAATAAAGTTTAAAACTCCTGTCCTACAAATCTTCATTATAGAATAATTCCAAATAAATTCATGGTACCACTCCAGGGAGAAGTCAATTTCTCTCCCCTTGAGTGTTCATTGGACTTAGTGATTCACTTCTAAGAGCCTCCACAGTTGAGAAATCTGCAGACATCTCCTTAACCCAGTGACCAAGGTCAACCTGACCAGTGAGAAGTCATGTTGATGTCGTGAATCTGTGATAAGAAGGGCTCTCCACCTCTGTGCCATTCTTCCCTGTCAAATCCATAACCCAGATCTAGCCACAAGCAAACATCAGACAACCCAGATTCAGGGACATTCTCCAAAATATCTGATCAGTCCTCTTCAAGTGTCAAGGTCATGGGAACAATGAAAGACTGAAGAACAGCCACATACTAGAGAAGTGTAAGGAGACAGACTAAATGCAACACGCCCTTCTCAGCTGCTTCCACTGCTGAGGTGGAGAAGGTACAAGATGATTCTGGAACGTCTCATGCCAACAAGCCATGAGGTCCTCAGAAACCTTGGGGTCAGGTACAAAAGATACAGAACCCAGCTTGAATGGGTTTTCACTGAGTATGGGGACAAGGGACAATTTGAGCGTGAAGATAACTAATGAGAGTAACAATCCCCTGGAAAAAAAATAGCAAAACCATCAGTTTACATTGATACAAATAAAGAATGACACAATTGAAAGTTCGTTTCACGTGGGATGTTTACAAATTTAAATACCTCCCCACATATTAAGCCCTCAATTAATGATATTTACTACAACAATGGACAAATGCTTATTAACTACAAAGGGGAAAAGAGGAACTTTACAGTGGAGAGGCTTGGCAGACATTACCTTAATTAAAGGATCAGAGTGGACATTGTCAGATGCGGGGAGTGGGGAGAGGAGGGGGTTGGAAATGAAGTGCTACCTTCCAGGATGCAGTGAGAAAAACCCATTACCACCTCTGTGATATCGCTATCAAAGAGGCATTGTCTGACGTTAATTGTGAGAAAATTTCAAACAAACCAAAATCAAGGGACATCTTACAAAAGAAATGGCCTGTGCCCTTTGAAAATATGAGGGTCGTGATAGACAATAAAGGATAGGTCTTCCGGATTGAAAAAGATTAGGGTCACAAAACTAAATGAGATGTGTACACACAAACATGGTTTTTCTTTTCCTTAAAGATAATCAGTGAAACCACTGGAGAAATTTGAATAAGGGCCTCAGATTAAATAATAATGTTGTATCGATGTTAATTTCTTGGTTTTGCCTGCGATTGTGCTTAGGTAGGGGAGGAAATGACCTTGATGGTACAAGATGGTAAAATACTTGCAGATATTGGGACATCAGGTCAGAAACCAATATTTCAGTAAAAACAAAGTTCTTTGCACCTGTACTCACAACTTTTATGTAAGTTCATGATCATGACCGGGAGGAGTTGAGGCTACATTTTTGTGGCCATTTTTTTTTCAATCCAATAGAATATTATGGCTGTATTTTTTTTTTTAGTCTACCACAATGTCCAGAATAGAACTCTTGTTTTCCAACCCTAAATATACTTCTTCCTCTCTCAGAAAATGATCCCAAACACCCACCTTCTTGCTTAAGGCAAAAGCTCTCTTTATTTCAAACCCTGTATCTCACCCACCAGGACATCTTACCAAGTCCAGCTCCAAAGCGGGTCTTGAATCTGTCCATTTTCCATTGCTGGTCTTGCCCCCCCCCCTCACTGAGCCACTACTTGTGGGCAGCCGTGAAGGAGATGTTCATGGGGAGGTCTGTGGGAGCCCACCGCCTCTGCGTATTCCCCAGCCAGGTGGTGGTGGGTCTGAGGCTGGGGTTGGAAGGATGCTAATGGGCAGCTGAACTTGAGTGGAGAAGAGAGAAGATGTACTGGAACTCAGCGAGGCCCTTGGCATCTGGCCATCAGTGCCCGTGACAGCACGACGTCCTTCAGAGAGCAATGGCATCACTTCTGCCTTCAAACGTCGCAAGAACCTCTTCTTTGGGTCAAGTCTAGTTGGAACCATACAAAGAAGGGAGTTCTGGGAAACGCAGTCCCCAGTGTAACCAAGTTGACAGTGCACGTTTCCACCATGCAATTCCCGTACTGCTCAGTCTGAAGTGGCCACTGTCCTACTCTATCACATCACAGAGCTGTTTTAATTCTCTGCTTTAGCTATCAGTCTCATCTGTTTCTTGGGGCATTCCCTGCCACAGAGTTGTCTCAGCACAGCTTGGATCTTGTCTGTCCTCAGCACATATAACAGGGAGTGGCACATGGTGTGGAATAAATGTCCCCTCCCCCATCACCTTGACTTTGACAATTCCTATTTTTGGATCCATTATTTATAATACCCTGCTTCCACGTGCTAATTTATTTTATTAAATAAGAATTAATAACATTATTTTGAGTTTGAGTAAAGAAAAAAAAACCCTCCCCCCACCCCCACCAAATAGACTTCAGTAAAGGGAAATGTATCGGGTCATGGAATGGACAAGTCCAAAGACTCCTTCAGGCACAGCTGAATCCAGGAGGCTCCAATACTGCTGAGATTTGTTCTGCTTCTTGTGTGCTGGTTTTGGGCTCAGGCAGTCTTTCCCCTCAGGGTGGCACCTGAAGATTTCCCTTGTCATGGTTCAGTGAGAATAGAACTGCTTTTTTACGGGTAGTTTCAATAACAGTCCTGTCCTGGGAGTAGAAGGGGAAATCCCCCTCCCAAAATATTGAGGTACCGTTGAGAGCAGAGAGGAAGATTTGTTTGTTCACTGCAGCATTGTTGTGAGGATTAAGAGTGGATGTTTTGAAGTTTCTGGCACATAGTAAGCCCTCAATTAATGACAGTTGCTACAACGATAATTAATATTGTCATATAATTATCATTACTGCATGAAAGCATTTTCTACACTGCAGGGTACCAAACGAATGTTAGATATCATTACCTCTCTCGGAGCCGGGCAGATCAGACAACCCAATTCAGGAGCGGAGGGGAGGAGGAGCTTTCCTTTCTCAGACCCCACGGAGACCTCAGCTTTCTGTCTGGGGGCAGCTGGGTCGGAGGGAAGGTGTGGTCCTCCTGTGGTTCTCAGGATGGCCACTTGGTGGCAGCTTTAGCCCATTTTGTGCTCTTCTCAGCCAGGTCCTCACTGGGCTAGCCTGCACACGTGGGCTTCCCCGAGAGCCTCAGGGTCTGCACTCCTCCTCACACCTTCTGCTTGAGATGCTTCCTTGTGCTGGAGATGATGGTGGGGGGCGAGTCACATGTGGATAGATGCATACAGAAGATTTCAGTGGGGTTTCAGGGCTGTGGGATGGGGGCAGGGAGGCTTGGGTGAGTCTGGAGCACCTCCACCAGCAGTCTGCAAAACTGGCAAGGGGCTGGGTGTGTATTGGGTGAACAGCCTGGGTGCGGGGCTCCAGGAGTCATGTGTCACGTTCTGGATGCCCATCATCTGTGGACCATTTTTGCTCTATTGGAGGAAGTTCCAGCCTTCTGAGTCATGTGGAAGCCTGAGAACGGTATTCCCCAGGTTTCTTTGCAGCTACCTACGGGACACAGGTGAGACCCAGGCCCCTCTGACTAGACTCACAGAGATGAGACTTCACTCTGGAGATGAGAGCAACCTGAGGAGAGAGGTTCTGCCCAGAACCCCCTCCCCCCTTTTTTTTCTGGCAAAGATAATGACAGAGGTATTGGCTTCTTTTGGAGGTGGGGGTGAGGTGGGTAGGTGATAGCAGTGAGAAGGTCAAGTGTCTGACCCATACGTGGGCACTGCTGGGGGAAAGTGGGCAGTGCTGGCTTTCTCCTCAGACCCGTTCACAGGACTGTTACAGGCTTTGCTTTTGGAAGCCTGGTCTAAATCCTTGTTCTCCAGGGGTCCTAAGACTGTGTTAAACCACCCAATATCTTTTTAGTAAAATCTTCTTCTGGTTTAATCCATCAGAATCGTAATCTGTTGCCTGCAGCAAAGAACCTTGACAAACGTAAGGACTAACCCTGTGTTTATCCCATGCCGAGTATGAGGCCTCTTTTAAATTTCAAACAATTCCATGAGGTAGGAATTCTCATTTTATAGATGAGGCAAACATACTTAGAGAGGTTAAGTACCTTGCCCATGGTCACACAGCTTGTATGTACCAGTGCCTCGAGTCCAGTGAAAGATATGTTGCTCTTTGGAGTTCGTGATCTTTCCCGTGTGCCCCAATAGGGACATTATCTGTACCCGCCCCCAACCTAACTCAGTGAAAGAAGCTTATTCGGTGCCCAATAAAGATTCAGCCTTAATAAATACCGAACAAGTGAGTAAATGAAAATGCCACAATCTTTTGTTCTTGGATGGTGCTTGAGCTTGGATTGTCTCCTGGGGTGGGGGGCAGGCTCAGGTAAAATGGCAGGTGAAGTTCATCTTATGAAGTCTCACCTCTCCCTTTAAAAATTTTTTTTTCAATGTTTTTTATTTTTTATTTTTGGGACAGAGAGAGACAGAGCATGAACGGGGGAGGGGCAGAGAGAGAGGGAGACACAGAATCGGAAACAGGCTCCAGGCTCCGAGCCATCAGCCCAGAGCCTGACGCGGGGCTCGAACTCACGGACTGCGAGATCGTGACCTGGCTGAAGTCGGACGCTTAACCGACTGCGCCAACCAGGCGCCCCTCACCTCTCCCTTCCCCTCCTTGTGCCCCACGTCCCTTTTTGCTGCCCCTGCTCCAGCTTCTTGGCTCCGTCTGGAACATAGTGAAATGCTTGTCTGTCCCCAGAAGGTGAATTCCAAAGATGACGATGGTCACGTTCACAATTTGCTCCCTCTGTGGTCAGTGCTCCAGCTCCCAGTGGGTGCTCAGAGTCGTTGCTATCAAAGGATCTAGAATCTGAACAAAATCACCCATGCATTGATGCATCAGTGTCTCTGTCCCCATGCTGGAGGGGTGGCTGTCCACCTCTACTTAAAGACTCCACTGTCCACTTTTAGTGGCCCTGAGACAATAGTCTCCCTCATGTGTGTGTCCAGCCAGTTTCTCTGTAACACTGGGTCTAGTCAGGACCTCGGAGCAATACTTGGTAAGCCCACTCCTGTCCTTAGTTGACAACCCCTCAGACGTGTGAAGGCAGCTGCTGGAAGTGTCCTGCGTTCTGCCCCACGGCGCCCTCCCACTCTGTTCCCAGGGTTTTGTTCCTGAGTGAAGCACACCCCCACCCCTCCCCATGCTTCTCTGCAGATATGGCTGCCAGTTCCTTCCCCCTCCAGCCCTGGACACGCCCCACCGGCCAGTGTTTCTTCTTGTGTGTGACCAGGGGTCTGAAACCTAAACTAGCCAGGGCAGGGCCGAGTGTCAGCTCACATGTCCCTCGCTGTGGATCCCTTATGACCAGGTTCAAATTCTGGCTCTGTTTTTTAATGGCTGAGTGACTTGGGGCAAGTTATGAAACCTCTCTGTGCTTTAGTCTTGTCATGTGTAAAACAGATGAAAATCTACCTCATAGATTATAAGGACTAACAGAGGAAGTATTTGTTAAGTGCTTAGAATGGTGTCTGTCATAGTGCTATCAACTTGTTTTAAAAATAAATACAACTATTAATGTCAACATCAGAAGTGTTTTTTAAGTAGAAAAAAGTAGTTTTATTTTATTTCATTTTTAAAATTTACATCCAAGTTAGTTAGCATATAGTGAAACAATGATTTCAGGAGTAGATTTCTTAATGCCCCTTACTCATTTAGCCCATCCCCCCTCCTACAACCCTTCCAGTAGCCCTCTGTTCTCCATCGTTAAGAGTCTCTTATGCTTTGTCTCCCTCCCTGTTTTTTTTTTTTTTAATTTTTTTTTCAACGTTTTTATTTATTTTTGGGACGGAGAGAGACAGAGCATGAACAGGGGAGGGGCAGAGAGAGAGGGAAACACAGAATCGGAAACAGGCTCCAGGCTCCGAGCCATCAGCCCAGAGCCTGACGCGGGGCTCGAACTCCCGGACCGCGAGATCGTGACCTGGCTGAAGTCGGACGCTTAACCGACTGTGCCACCCAGGCGCCCCTCCCTCCCTGTTTTATATTATTTTTGCTTCCCTTCCCTTGTGTTCATCTGTTCTGTCTTAAAGTCCTCATATGAGTGAAGTCATATGATAATTGTCTTTCTCTGACTGACAAATTTCGCCTAGCATAATACCCTCTAGTTCCATCCACGTAGTTGCAAACGGCAGGATCTCATTCTTTTTGATTGCCGAGTAATACTCCACTGCATATATATACCACATCTTTTTTTTTTTTTGAGTCTTTACTCCAGAAACATGGCAAATGTCTGCATTTATTCAGATATTATTTTATTCTTTTTTTTTAATTTGTTTTTTCAACGTTTTTATTTATTTTTGAGACAGAGCATGAACGGGGGAGGGGCAGAGAGAGAGGGAGACACAGAATCGGAAACAGGCTCCAGGCTCTGAGCCATCAGCCCAGAGCCTGTTGCGGGGCTTGAACTCACGGACCGTGAGATCGTGACCTGGCTGAAGTCGGACGCTTAACCGACTGCGCCACCCAGGCGCCCCGAGATATTATTTTATTCTTTAATAAACATTTGTTTTTAGCATAGCCCTATCAGTCTTTGAACATTTTCTTATTTTCTAGAACAGCAAGATATTCCAGCTCACTCTCCTGTTTCCCTGCCAAAGATCTATAATCAAGAATTTCATTAAGGACTCTAGTTCATTTCAGTGGGGAATAGTACTTAGACACAACTATCTGAGCACTAGGTGCCCTCTCATTGGAATTACTATGGCTTTCCTGGTTGAAGGGAAGAAAGCTAATGGTAGAGGCATAGATCACCCAGGCTACGTGTTCCTGGTTAGGCCTACTTCCCTCTCAGACTGAATCTGTGCATATTAATTTAATCCTCCTTAAATTGAATGTTAACTATCATTTCAAGGATTTTCAAAAGTTGCTCAATTTTACCTTCCCCCCCCCCCCCAAATCTGGTTATGTATATCAGTCAAAAGTTTTTCCAAAATCCCTAGAGGACTTCATCTTGTGTTAGTGCTGGAACAGTTACATATTAAACATGTCCTAATAAATCAGTGCTAGTAAATATTTCCAGAGTGCTAATAATTTGAAAGTGGCATCTTTCAAATCTTTTAGGCAAAGATATCACTTTCTTTTAGACTCAAGAGCATTTTTATACCTTTATCAAATAAAGACACCCACTTATCCTCTACTCTTTATGTCCTTATACATCACATGTTTTGGAATTCCTTTTGATGTCCTTAAATTCTTGTTTTGTCTAATTTCTAATATATAACTGACTTGCCACACTTAAGAATTCAGGTACATTCATTCCTCATGAGTCTTCATATTATACTGTGATTGCCTCTACTTTGATGTAATATTTTCCCCTGAATATTTTAATATGTTGGTTTCCATACAACACCCAGTGCTCATCCCAACAGGTACCCTCCTCAATGCCCATCACCCACCCCCCATCAACCTTCAGTTTATTCTCAGTTTTTAAGAGTCTCTTATCATTTGCCTCCCTCCCTCTCTAACTTTTTTTTTTTCCTTCCCCTCCCCCACGGTCTTCTGTTAAGTTTCTCAGGATCCACCTAAGAGTGAAAACATATGGTATCTGTCTTTCTCTGAAGGACTTATTTCACTTAGCATCACACTCTCCAGTTCCATCCATGTTGCTACAAAAGGCCAGATTTCCTTCTTTCTCATTGCCAAGTAGTATTCCATTGTGTATATAAACCACAATTTCTTTATTCATCAGTTGATGGACATTTAGGGTCTTCCCATAACTTGGCTATTGTTGAAACTGCTGCTATAAACATTGGGGTATAAGTGCCCCTATGCATCAGTACTCCTGTATCCCTTGGATAAATTCCTAGCAGTGCTATTGCTGGGTCATAGGGTAGGTCTATTTTTAATTTTTTGAGGAACCTCCACACTGTTTTCCAGAGCGTCTGCACCAGTTTGCATTCCCACCAACAGTGCAAGAGGGTTCCCATTTCTCCACATCCTCTCCAGCATCTATAGTCTCCTGATTTGTTCATTTTGGCCACTCTGACTGGTGTGAGGTGATATCTGAGTGTGGTTTTGCTTTGTATTTTCCTGATGAGGAGCGACGTTGACCATCTTTTCATGTGCCTGTTGGCCATCTGGATGTCTTCTTTTTTTTTTTTTTAATTTTTTAACGTTTATTTATTTTTGAGACGGAGAGAGAGAGACAGAGCATGAATGGGGGAGGGTCAGAGAGAGGGAGACACAGAATCTGAAACAGGCTCCAGGCTCTGAGCTGTCAGCACAGAGCCCGACGTGGGGCTCGAACTCATGGACCGCGAAATCATGACCTGAGCTGAAGTCAGCCGCTTAACTGACTGAGCCACCCAGGCGCCCCCTGGATGTCTTCTTTAGAGAAGTGTCTATTCATGTCTTCTGCCCATTTCTTCACTGGGTTATTTGTTTTTCGGGTGTGGAGTTTGGTGAGCTCTTTATAGATTTTGGACCCCTTTGTCTGATATGTCATTTGCAAATATCTTTTCCCATTCTGTCAGTTGCCTTTTAGTTTTGTTGGTTGTTTCCTTTGCAGTGCAGAAGCTTTTTATCTTCATGAGGTCCCAATAGTTCATTTTTGCTTTTTAATTCCCTTGCCTTTGGAGATGTGTCAAGTAACAAATTGCTGAGGCTGAGGTCAGGGAGGTTTTTTTCCTGCTTTCTCCTCTAGTGTTTTGATGGTTTCCTGTCTCACATTGAGGTCCTTCATCCATTTTGAGTTTATTTTTGTGAATGGTGTAAGAAAGCAATCTAGTTTCATTCTTCTGCATGTTGCTGTCCAGTTCTCCCAGCACCATTTGTTAAAGAGGCTATCTTTTTTCCATTGGATATTCTTCCTGCTTTGTCAAAGATTAGTTGGCCATACTTTTGTGGGTCCAATTCTGGAGCCTCTATTCTATTCCATTGGTCTATATGTCTGTTTTTGTGCCAATACCATGCTGTCTTGATGATGACAGCTTTGTAGTAGAGGCTAAAGTCTGGGAATGTGATGCCTCCTGCTTTGGTCTTCTTCAAAATTACTTTGGCTATTCAGGGCCTTTTGTGGTTCCATACAAATTTTAGGATTGCTTGTTCTAGCTTTAAGAAGAATGCCGGTGCAATTTTGATTGGGATTGTATTGAATGTGTAGATTGCTTTGGGTAGTATTGACATTTTAACAATATTTATTTTTCCAATCCATGATCACGGAATGTTTTTCCATTTCTTTGTATCTTCTTCAATTTCCTTCATAAGCTTTCTATAGTTTTCAGCATACAGATCTTTTACATCTTTGGTTCGGTTTATTCCTAGGTATTTTATGATTCTTGGTGCATTTGTGAATGGGATCAGTTTCTTCGTCTTTCTGTTGCTTCATTATTAGTGTGTAAGAATGCAACTGATTTCTGTACATTGATTTTGTATCCTGCAACTTTGCTGAATTCATGTATCAGTTCTAGCAGACTTTTGGTGGAGTCTATTGGGTTTTCCATGTATATCGTGTTATCTGCCAAAAGTGAAAGCTTGACTTCATCTTTGCCAATTTTGATGCCTTTGATTTTCTTTTGTTGTCTGATTGCTGATGCTAGAACTTCCAATATTATGTTAAACAACAGTGGTGAGAGTGGACATCCCTATCGTGTTCCTGATCTCAGGGGGAAAGTTCTCAGTTTTTCCCCATTGAGGATGATATTAGCTGTGGGCTTTACATAAATGGATTTTATGATCTTTAAGTATGTTCCTTCTATCCCGACTTTCTTGAGGGTTTTTATTAAGAAAGAATGCTGAATTTTGTCAAATGCTTTTTCTGCATCGATTGACAGGATCATATGGTTCTTATCTCTTCTTTTATTGATGTGATGTATCACATTGATTTATTTGTGAATGTTGAACCAGCCCTGCAGCCTAGGAATGAATCCCACTTGATCATGGTGAATAATTCTTTTTATATGCTGTTTAATTCGATTTGCTAGTATCTTATTGAGAATTTTTGCATCCATATTCATTAGGGATTTTGGCCTGTAGTTCTCTTTTTTGCTGGGTCTCTGTCTGGTTTAGGAGTCAAAGTAATGCTGGCTTCATAGAATGAGTCTGGAAGTTTTCCTTCCCTTTCTATTTTTTGGAACAGCTTGAGAAGGATAGGTATTATCTCTCCTTTAAATGTCTGGTAGAATTTCCCAGAGAAGCCATCTGGTCCTGGACTCTTATTTGTTGGGAGGTTTTTGATAACTGATTCAATTTCTTCTCCAGTTATGGGTCTGTTCAAGTTTTCTATTTCTTCCTGTTTGATTTTTGGAAGTGTGTCAGTGCTTAGGAATTTGTCCATTTCTTCCATGTTGTCCAATTTGTTGGCATATAATTTTTCATGGTATTTCCTGATAATTGCTTGTATTTCTGAAGGATTGGTTGTAATAATTCCATTTTCATTCATGATTTTATCTATTAGGGTCATCTCCCTTTTCTTTTTGAGAAGCCTGGCTAGAGGTTTATCAATTTTGTTTATGTTTTCAGAAAACCAACTCTTGGTTTCATTGATCTGCTCTACAGTTTTTTTAGGTTCTATATTGTTTATGCCTGCTCTGATCTTTATTATTTCTCTTCTTCTGCTAGGTTTGGGGTGTCTTTGCTGTTTGGCTTCTATTTCCTTTAGGTGTGCCGTTAGATTTTATATACGGGATTTTTCTTGTTTCTTGAGATAGGCCTGGATTGCAATGTATTTTCCTCTCAGGACTGCCTTCGCTGCATCCCAAAGTGTTTGGATTGTTGTATTTTCATTTTCATTTGTTTCTGTATATTTTTTAATTTCTTCTCTAATTGCCTGGTTGACCCATTCATTCTTTAGTACAGTGTTCTTTAACCCCATGTTTTTGGAGGTTTTCCAGACTTTTTCCTGTGGTTGATTTCAAGTTTTATAGCATTGTGGTCTGAAAGTGTGCATGGTATGATCTCAATTCTTTTATATTTGTGAAGTGCTGTTTTGTGACCCAGTATGTGATCTATCTTGGAGAATGTTCTATGTGACTCGAGAAGAAAGTATATTCTGTTGCTTTGGGATGCAGAGTTCTAAATATATCTGTCAAGTCCATCTGATCCAATGTATCATTCAGGGCCCTTGTTTCTTTATTGATCCTGTGTCTAGATGATCTATCCATTGTTGTAAGTGGAGTATTAAAGTCCCCTGCAACTACCACATTCTTATCAACAAGGTTGCTTATGTTTGTGATTGTTTTATATATTTGGGGGCTCCAGTATTCAGCGCATAGACATTTATAATTGTTAGCTCTTCCTGATGGATAGACACTGTAATTATTATATAATGCCCTTCTTCATCTCTTGTTACAGCCTTTAATTTAAAGTCTAGTTTGTCTGATACAAGTATGGCTACTCCAGCTTTCTTTTGGCTTCCAGTAGCATGATAGATAGTTCTCCATCCCCTTATTTTCAATATGAAGGTGTCCTCAGGTCTAAAATGAGTCTCTTGTAGACAGCAAATAGGTGGGTCTTTTTTTTTTTAATCCATTCTGATACCCTATGTCTTTTGGTTGGAGCATTTAGTCCATTTACATTCAGTGTTATTCCTGAAAGATATGGGTTTAGAGTTATTGTGATATCTGCAGGTTTCATGCTCGTAGTGATGTCTCTGGTACTTTGTGGTCCTTGTAACATTTCACTTACAGAATCCCCCTTAGGATCTCTTGTAGGCATGGTTTAGTGGTGATGAATTCCTTCAGTTTTTGTTTGTTTGGGAAGACCTTGATCTCTCCTTTTATTCTGAATGACAGACTTGCTGGATAAAGGATTCTCAGCTGCATATTTTTTTTATTTTTTTTCCGTTTTTTATTTATTTTTGGTACAGAGAGAGACAGAGCATGAACGGGGGAGGGGCAGAGAGAGAGGGAGACACAGAATCGGAAACAGGCTCCAGGCTCCGAGCCATCAGCCCAGAGCCTGACGCGGGGCTTGAACTCATGGACCGCGAGATCGTGACCTGGCTGAAGTCGGACGCTTAACCGACTGCGCCACCCAGGCGCCCCATCAGCTGCATATTTTTTCTGTTCGTCACACTGAAGATTTCCTGCCATTCCTTTCTGGCCTCCCAAGTTTCAGTAGATAGGTCTGCCACTAGTCTTACGGGTTTCCCTTTATAGGTTAGAGCCTGTTTATCCCTAGCTGCTTTCATAATTTTCTCTTTATCCTTGTATTTTGCCAGTTTCACTATGATATGTCATGCAGAAGATCGATTCAAGTTACATCTGAAGGGAGTTCTCTGTGCCTCTTGGATTTCAATGCCTTTTTCCTTCCCCAGATCAGGGAAGTTCTCAGCTATGATTTGTTCAAGTACACTTTCAGCCCTTTCTCTTACTTTTCTTCTGGAATTCCTATGATATGGATATTGTTCCATTTGATTGTAT
Source organism: Felis catus (assembly GCF_018350175.1). Taxonomy (NCBI): domain Eukaryota; kingdom Metazoa; phylum Chordata; class Mammalia; order Carnivora; family Felidae; genus Felis; species Felis catus. Next base: position 11,317,728 of record NC_058377.1, on the reverse strand, counting down.
CACTTTTTTCTCTAATTCTCCCCTCATACTCCTGGATTTTTTTAATCTCTGTTTTTCTCAGCTTCCTCTTTTTCCATAGTTTTTACTTCTAATTCACCTATTCTCTCCTCTGCCTCTTCAATCCGTGCTATGGCCACCTCCATTTTATTTCGCACCTCATTTATAGCATTTTTTAGCTCCTCATGACTGTTTCTTAGTCCCTTGATCTCTGCAGCAATAGATTCTCTGCTGTCCTCTGTGCTATTTTGAAGCCCAGTGATTAATTTTATGACTATTATTCTAAATTTTTGTTCTGTTATATTGCTTAAATTGTTTTTGATCAGTTCGTTAGCTGTCGCTACTTCCTGGAGTTTCTTTTGAGGAGAATTCTTCCATTTTGTCATTTTGGGTAGTCCCTGTGGTGGCTCCAAACTGCAGGGCACTTCCCCTGTGCTGTTGGGAGTACTTTGTACTGGTGGGTGGGGTCATAGTCAGACCTGATGTCTGACTCCAGCCCACTGCTGGGGCCACAGTCAGACTGGTGTGTACCTTATCTTCCCCTCTCCCAGGGGCAGGACTCACTGTGGAGTGGTGTGGCCTCTGTCCAGGCTACTTGCACGCTGCCAGGCTTGTGGTTTTGCTTGGATGGGATCTGGCATATTAGCTGGGGTGGATCTGCAAGGTGCACAGGGGCGGGAAGGGCAGGCTTAGCTCGCTTTGCTGTCGGTGGTCCCCTGCAGGAGGGGCCCTGCAGCACCGGGAGGGAGGCAGACCCGTCAGAGGGATGGATCCACAGAAGCACAGCATTGGGCGTTTGCGCAATGCAGGCAAGTTCGCTGACGGGAACTGGTTTCCTTTGGAATTTCGGCTGGGGGATGGAAGAGGGAAATGACATTTGCCAGCACCTTTGTACCATGGCCGAGCTGAGCTCTGTCTTCCTGGGCTCAACAGCTCTCCTTCCCAGTGTCCTCTCTCCTTTCCTGCTCTCTAAGAGCAGAGCTGTTGACTTTTAACATTCCAGATGTTAAGCCCTGCTGGCTGTCAGAACTCATGGAGTTTGGCCTCTCCACTTTTGCAAGCCAGACTTTGGGGGCTCTGCCTTGCCCAGTGGGCTGCCCCTCCACTGCCTGGCTCCCTCCTGCCAGTCCGTGTAGCACGCACTGCCTCTCCACCCTTCCTACCCTCTTACGTAGGCCTCTTGTCTATGCTTGGCTCTGGAGAGTCCATTCTGCTAGTCTTCTGGTGGTTTTCTGGGTTATTTAGGCAGATGTGGTAGAATCTAAGTGATCAGCCAGACAAGGTGAGCCCAGCATCCTCCTACGCCTCCATCTTACCCTCTGAGTCCATACCACATGTTCTTTATCCATTCATCCATTGATGGACATTTGGGCTCTCTCCATACTTTGGCTGTTGTTGATAGTGCTGCTATAAACATTGGGGTGTATGTGCACCTTCAAAACAGCACATCTGTATCCCTTGGATAAACACCTAGTAGTGAAATTGTGGGGTCGTAGGGTAGTTCTATTTTCAATTTTCTGAGGAACCTCCATACTGTTTTCCAGAGTGGCTGAACCAGCTTGCATTGCCACCAGCAGTGCCAAAGAGATCCAGCTGCTGGTGGGAATGCAAGCTGGTGCAGCCACCTTGGAAAACAGTATGGAGGTTCCTCAAAAAGCTAAAAATAGAACTACCCTGCCATCCAGAAATTGCACTACTAGGCATTTATCCAAGGGATACAGGTGTGCTGTTTCAAAGGGACATATACACCTCAATGTTTAGAGCAGCACTATCAATAATAGCCAAAGTATGGAAAGAGCCCAAATGTCCGTCGATGGATGAATGAATAAAGAAAATGTGGTATATATAGACGATGGAGTATTACTTAGTAATTAAAAAGAATGAAACCTTGCCATTTGCAACTACATGGATGGAACTAGAGGGTATTATGCTAAGTGAAATCAGTCAGAGAAAGACAAAAATCATATGGCTTCATTCATATGAGGACTTTAAGAGACAAAACAGGTGAACATAAGGGAAGGGAAACAAAAATAATGTAAAAACAGGGAGGGGGACAAAACAGAAGAGACTCATAAATATGGAGAATTAACTGAGGGTTACTGGAGGGGTTGTGGGAGGGGGGATGGGCTAAATGGGTAAGGAGCACTAAGGAATCTACTCCTGAAATCATTGTTGCAATCTACACTAACTAATTTGGATGTAAATTTAAAAAAAAAAGAGAGAGATATCCTCTTTCTTCACATCCTTGCCAACATCTCTTATAGCCTGAGTTGTTCATGTTAGCCATTCTGACAGGTGTCAGGTGGTATCTCATTGTGGTTTTGATTTGTATTTCCCTGATGATGAGTGATGTTGAACATATTTTCATGTGTCACTTGGCTATCTGGATGTCTTCTTTGCAGAAGTGTCTATTCATGTCTTTTGCCCATTTCTTCACTGGATTATTTGGTTTTTGGGTGTTGAGTTGGATAAGTTCTTTATAGATTTTGGATACAAACCCTTTATTTGTTGTTTTTTTTTTTAAATGCATTTGAGAAACTTTTTAATACGGTAGAAAATGATTCCTGATGGGGAGACCAGAACTCGTGCCTTGGGGGTGATATTCTGTGTGGCTTATGACTACCTTGTATGACTTTGCAAATTGCTCGTTTTCAATTTTGCTGGGCCATTATTTTTTTTTAATTTATTTTTTTTTATATATGAAATTTATTGACAAATTGGTTTCCATACAACACCCAGTGCTCATCCCAAAAGGTGCCCTCCTCAATACCCATCACCCACCCACTCCTCCCTCCCACCCCCCATCAACCCTCAGTTTGTTCTCAGTTTTTAACAGGCTCTTACGCTTTGGCTCTCTCCCACTCTAACATCTTTTTTTTTTTTCCCTTCCCCTCCCCCATGGGTTCCTGTTAAGTTTCTCGGGATCCACATAAGAGTGAAAACATATGGTATCTGTCTTTCTCTGTATGGCTTATTTCACTTAGCATCACACTCTCCAGTTCCATCCACGTTGCTACAAAAGGCCATATTTCATTTTTTCTCATTGCCACGTAGTACTCCATTGTGTATATAAACCACAATTTCTTTATCCATTCATCAGTTGATGGACATTTAGGCTCTTTCCATAATTTGGCTATTGTTGAGAGTGCTGCTATGAACATTGGGGTACAAGTGGCCCTATGCATCAGTACTCCTGTATCCCTTGGATAAATTCCTAGCAGTGCTATTGCTGGGTCATAGGGTAGGTCTATTTTTAATTTTCTGAGGAACCTCCACACTGCTTTCCAGAGCGGCTGCACCAATTTGCATTCCCACCAACAGTGCAAGAGGGTTCCCATTTCTCCACATCCTCTCCAGCATCTATAGTCTCCTGATTTGCTCATTTTGGCCACTCTGACTGGCATGAGGTGATACCTGAGTGTGGTTTTGATTTGTATTTTCCTGATAAGGAGCGACGCTGAACATCTTTTCATGTGCCTGTTGGCCATCCGGATGTCTTCTTTAGAGAAGTGTCTATTCATGTTTTCTGCCCATTTCTTCACTGGGTTATTTGTTTTTCGGGTGTGGAGTTTGGTGAGCTCTTTATAGATTTTGGATACTAGCCCTGTGTCTGATATGTCATTTGCAAATCTTTTCCCATTCCCTTGGTTGCCTTTTAGTTTTGTTGGTTGTTTCCTTTGCTGTGCAGAAGCTTTTTATCTTCATAAGGTCCCAGTAATTCACTTTTGCTTTTAATTCCCTTGCCTTTGGGGATGTGTCGAGTAAGAGATTGCTACAGCTGAGGTCAGAGAGGTCTTTTCCTGCTTTCTCCTCTAAGGTTTTGATGGTTTCCTGTCTCATGTTTAGGTCCTTTATCCATTTTGAGTTTATTTTGTGAATGGTGTGAGAAAGTGGTCTAGTTTCAACCTTCTGCATGTTGCTGTCCGGTTCTCCCAGCACCATTTGTTAAAGAGGCTGTCTTTTTTCCATTGGATGTTCTTTCCTGCTTTGTCAAAGATGAGTTGGCCAAACGTTTGTGGGTCTAGTTCTGGGGTTTCTATTCTATTCCATTGGTCTATGTGTCTGTTTTTGTGCCAATACCATGCTGTCTTGATGATGACAGCTTTGTAGTAGAGGCTAAAGTCTGGGATTGTGATGCCTCCGGCTTTGGTGTTCTTCTTCAAAATTACTTTGGCTATTCGGGGACTTTTGTGGTTCCATATGAATTTTAGGATTGCTTGTTCTAGTTTCGAGAAGAATGCTGGTGCAATTTTGATTGGGATTGCATTGAATGTGTAGATAGCTTTTGGTAGTATTGACATTTTGACAATATTTATTCTTCCAATCCATGAGCAGGGAATGTGTTTCCATTTCTTTAAATCTTCTTCAATTTCCTTCATAAACTTTCTATAGTTTTCAGCATACAGATCCTTTACATCTTTGGTTAGATTTATTCCTAGGTATTTTATGCTTCTTGGTGCAATTGTGAATGGGATCAGTTTCTTTATTTGTCTTTCTGTTGCTTCATTGTTAGTGTATAAGAATGCAACTGATTTCTGTACATTGATTTTGTATCCTGCAACTTTGCTGAATTCATGTATCAGTTCTAGCAGACTTTTGGTGGAGTCTATCGGATTTTCCATGTATAATATCATGTCATCTGCAAAAAGCGAAAGCTTGACTTCATCTTTGCCAATTTTGATGCCTTTGATTTCCTTTTGTTGTCTGATTGCTGATGCTAGAACTTCCAGCACTATGTTAAACAGCAGCGGTGAGAGTGGGCATCCTTGTCGTGTTCCTGATCTCAGGGAAAAAGCTCTCAGTTTTTCCCCATTGAGGATGATGTTAGCTGTGGGCTTTTAATAAATGGCTTTTATGATGTTTAAGTATGTTCCTTCTATCCCGACTTTCTCAAGGGTTTTTATTAAGAAACGGTGCTGGATTTTGTCAAAGGCCTTTTCTGCATCGATTGACAGGATCCTATGGTTCTTCTCTTTTTTTTTGTTAATGTGATGTATCACGTTGATTGATTTGCGAATGTTGAACCAGCCCTGCATCCTAGGAATGAATCCCACTTGATCATGGTGAATAATTCTTTTTATATGCCGTTGAATTCGATTTGCTAGTATCTTATTGAGAATTTTTGCATCCATATTCATCAGGGATGTTGGCCTGTACTCTTTTTTTACTGGGTCTCTGTCTGGTTTAGGAATCAAAGTAATACTGGCTTCATAGAATGAGTCTGGAAGTTTTCCTTCCCTTTCTATTTCTTGGAATAGCTTGAGAAGGATAGGTATTATCTCTGCTTGAAACGTCTGGTAGAACTCCCCTGGGAAGCCATCTGGTCCTGGACTCTTATTTGTTGGGAGATTTTTGATAACCGATTCAATTTCTTCGCTGGTTATGGGTCTGTTCAAGCTTTCTATTGCCTCCTGATTGAGTTTTGGAAGAGTGTGGGTGTTCAGGAATTTGTCCATTTCTTCCAGGTTGTCCAATTTGTTGGCATATAATTTTTCATAGTATTCCCTGATAATTGTTTGTATCTCTGAGGGATTGGTTGTAATAATTCCATTTTCATTCATGATTTTATCTATTTGGGTCATCTCCCTTTTCTTTTTGAGAAGCCTGGCTAGAGGTTTGTCAATTTTGTTTATTTTTTCAAAAAACCAACTCTTGGTTTCGTTGATCTGCTCTACAGTTTTTTTAGATTCTATATTGTTTATTTCTGCTCTGATCTTTATTATTTCTCTTCTTCTGCTGGGTTTAGGCTGCCTTTGCTGTTCTGCTTCTAGTTCCTTTAGGTGTGCTGTTAGATTTCGTATTTGGGATTTTTCTTGTTTCTTGAGATAGGCCTGGATTGCAATGTATTTTCCTCTCAGGACTGCCTTCGCTGCGTCCCAAAGCGTTTGGATTGTTGTATTTTCATTTTCGTTTGTTTCCATATATTTTTTAATTTCTTCTCTAATTGCCTGGTTGACCCACTCATTCGTTAGTAGGGTGTTCTTTAACCTCTATGCCTTTGGAGGTTTTCCAGACTTTTTTCTGTGGTTGATTTCAAGCTTCATAGCATTGTGGTCTGAAAGTATGCATGGTATAATTTCAATTCTTGTAAACTTATGAACGGCTGTTTTGTGACCCAGTATATGTCTATCTTGGAGAATGTTCCATGTGCACTCGAGAAGAAAGTATATTCTGTTGCTTTGGGATGTAGAGTTCTAAATATATCTGTCAAGTCCATCTGATCCAATGTCTCATTCAGGGCCCTTGTTTCTTTATTGACCGTGTGTCTAGATGATCTGTCCATTTCTGTAAGTGGGGTGTTAAAGTCCCCTGCAATTACCACATTCTTATCAATAAGGTTGCTTATGTTTATGAGTAATTGTTTTATATATTTGGGGGCTCCGGTATTCGGCGCATAGACATTTATAATTGTTAGCTCTTCCTGATGGATAGACCCTGTAACTATTATATAATGTCCTTCTTTATCTCTTGTTACAGCCTTTAATTTAAAGTCTAGTTTGTCTGATATAAGTATGGCTACTCCAGCTTTCTTTTGGCTTCCAGTCTCATGATAAATAGTTCTCCATCCCCTCACTCTCAATCTAAAGGTGTCCTCAGGTCTAAAATGAGTCTCTTGTAGACAGCAAATAGATGGGTCTTGTTTTTTTTATCCATTCTGATACCCTATGTCTTTTGGTTGGCGCATTTAATCCATTTACATTCAGTGTTATTATAGAAAGATACGGGTTTAGAGTCATTGTGATGTCTGTATGTTTTATGCTTGTAGTGATGTCTCTGGGACTTTGTCTCACAGGGTCCCCCTTAGGATCTCTTGTAGGGCTGGTTTAGTGGTGACAAATTCCTTCAGTTTTTGTTTGGGAAGACCTTTATCCCTCCTTCTATTCTAAATGACAGACTTGCTGGATAAAGTATTCTTGGCTGCATATTTTTTCTGTCTAGCACCCTGAGAATCTCGTGCCAATTCTTTCTGGCCTGCTAAGTTTCAAAAGAGAGATCAGTCACGAGTCTTATAGGTCTCCCTTTATGTGAGGGCACGTTTACCCCTTGCTGCTTTCAGAATTTTCTCTTTATCCTTGTATTTTGCCAGTTTCACTATGATATATCGTGCAGAAGATCGATTCAAGTTACGTCTGAAGGGAGTTCTCTGTGCCTCTTGGATTTCAATGCCTTTTTCCTTCCCCAGTTCAGGGAAGTTCTCAGCTATTATTTCTTCAAGTACCCCTTCAGCACCTTTCCCTCTCTCTTCCTCCTCTGGGATACCAATTATGCATATATTATTTCTTTTTAGTGTGTCACTTAGTTCTCTAATTTTCCCCTCATACTCCTGGATTTTTTTATCTCTCTTTTTCTCAGCTTCCTCTTTTTCCATAACTTTATCTTCTAGTTTACCTATTCTCTCCTCTGCCTCTTCAAGCCGAGCTGTGGTGGTTTCCATTTTGTTTTGCATTTCGTTAAAGCGTTTTTCAGCTCCTCGTGACTGTTCCTTAGTCCCTTGATCTCTGTAGCAAGAGATTCTCTGCTGTCCTGTATACTGTTTTCAAGCCCAGGGATTAATTTTATGACTACTATTCTAAATTCACTTTCTGTTATATTATTTAAATCCTTTTTGATCAGCTCATTAGCTGTTGTTATTTCCTGGAGATTCTTCTGAGGGGAATTCTTCCGCTTGGTCATTTTGGATAGTCCCTGGTGTGGTGAGGACCTGCAGGGCCCTTCCCCTGTGTTGTGGTGTATAACTGGAGTTGGTGGGCGGGGCCGCAGTCAGACCTGATGTCTGCCCCCAGCCCACCGCTGGGGCCACAGTCAGACTGGTGTGTGCCTTCTCTTCCCCTCTCCTAGGGGCGGGATTCACTGTGGGGTGGTGTGACCCGTCTGGGCTACTTGCACACTGCCAGGCTTGTGATGCTGGGGATCTGGCGTATTAGCTGGGGTGGGTAGGCAAGGTGCACGTGGCAGGAGGGGCAGGCTTAGATCGCTTCTCCTTAGGTGATCCACTTCAGGAGGGGCCCTGTGGCAGCGGGAGGGAGTCAGATCCGCTGCCGGAGGTTTGGCTCCGCAGAAGCACAGAGTTGGGTATTTGCGCGGAGTGAGCAAGTTCCCTGGCAGGAACTGGTTCTCTTTGGGATTTTGGCTGGGGGATGGGTGGGGGAGATGGCGCTGGCGAGCGCCTTTGTTCCCCACCAAACTGAGCTCTGTTGTCAGGGGGCTCAGCAGCTCTCCCTCCCTTTGTCCTCCAGCCTTCCCGCTTTCTGAGCAGAGCTGTTAACTTATGACCTCCCAGACGCTAAGTCGTGCTTGTTGTGGGAACACAGTCCGTCAGGCCCCTCCGCTTTTGCCAGCCAGACTCGGGGGCTCTGCTTGGCTGGCGAGCCGCCCCTCCGCCCCGGCTCCCTCCCGCCAGTCCATGGAGCACGCACCGCCTCGCCGCCCTTCCTACCCTGTTCCGTGGGCCTCTCGTCTGCGTTTGGCTCCGGCGACTCCGTTCTGCTAATCCTCTGGCAGTTTTCTGGGTTATTTAGGCAGGTGTAGGTGGAATCTAAGTGATCAGCAGGACGTGCAGTGAGCCCAGCATCCTCCTAAGCCGCCATCTTGCAAACCTCTACAAACCCTTTATTTGATATGTTGTTTGCAAATGTCTTCTCCCATTCCGTTGGTTGCCTTTTAGTTTTGCTGATTGTTTCCTTTGCAGTGTAGAAGATTTTTATTTTGATGAGTTCCCAATAGTTCATTTTTGCTTTTGTTTTCCTTGCCTCCAGAGACATGTTGAGTAGGAAGTTGCTGTGGCCAAGGTCAAAGAGGTTGTAGCCTGCTTTCTCCTCTAGGATTTTGATGGCTTCCTGTCTTGCATTTAGGTCTTTCATCCATTTTGAGTTTATTTTTGTGTATGGTGTAAGAAAGTGGTCCAGGTTCATTCTTCTGCTTGTTGCTGTCCCCTTTTCCCAGCACCACTTGCTGAAGAGACTGTCTTTATTCTATTGGACATTCCTTCCTGCTTTGTCAAAGATGAGTTGGCCATACGTTTGTGGGTCCATTTCTGGGTTTCCTATTTTGTTCCATTGATCTGAGTGTCTGTTTTTGTGCCAGTACCATACTATCTTGATGATTACAGCTTTGTAATATGTCTTGAAGTCTGGGAGTGTGATGCCTAGAGCTTCAGTTTTCTTTTTCAAGATAGCTTTGGCTATTCAGAGCCTTTTCTGGTTTCATACAAGTTGTAGGATTGTTTGTTCTAGCTCTGTGAAGAATGCTGGTGTTATTTTGATAAGGATTGCATTGAATATGTATTTCTTTGGGTAGTATTGACATTTTAACAATATTTCTTCTTCCTACCCAGGAGAATGGAATATTTTTCCTTTTTTTGTGTGTCTTCCTCAATTTCTTTCATTAGCTTTCCAAGTGTATAGATTTTTTACCTCTTTGTTAGATTTATTCCTAGGTATTTTATGGTTTTTGGTGCAGTTGTAAATGGGATTGATGTCTTGATTTCTTTTTCTGTTGCTTCATTGTTGGTGTATAGGAATGCAACCGATTTCTGTGCATTGATTTTATATCCTGTCACTCTGCTGAATTCATGGATCAGTTCTAGCTGTGTTTTGGTGGAATCTTTTTAGTTATCCATATAGAGTATCATGTCATCTGTGAAGAGTGAAAGTTTGACTTCCTCCTGGCCAATTTGGATGCCTTTTATTTCTTTGTGTTGTCAGATTGCTGAGGCTCAGACTTCCAATACTATGTTGAATAACAGTGGCGGGAGTGGACATCCCTGTCTTATTCCTGACTTCAGGGGGAAGTTCTCAGTTTTTCCCCATTGAGGATGACATTAGTGTTGGGTCTTTCATATATGGCTTTTAATAATCTCAAGGTATGATCCTTCTATCCCTACTTTATTAAGGGTTTTTATCTAGAAAGGGTGTTGTATTTTGTCAAACGCATTCTCTGCATCTGTTGAGAGAATCATGTGGTTCTTGTCCTTTCTTTAATTGATGTGATGAATCACATTGATTGTTTTGTGGATATTGAACCAGCCCTGCATCCCAGGTATGAATTCCATTTGGTCGTGGTGAATAATTTTTTTAATATATTGTTGGATCCAGTTGGCTAATATCTTGTTGAGGATTTTTGCATCCATGTTCCTCAGGGAAAGTGGGCCTAGAGTTCCTTTTTAGTGGGGTCTTTGTCTGGTTTTGGAATCAAGGTAATGCTGGCTTCATTCAAAGAGTTTGGAAGTTTTCCTTCCATTTCTAATTTTTGGGACAGCTCCAAGAGAATAGGTGTTAACTCTTTCTTAAATGTTTGGTAGAATTCCACTGGAAAGTCATCTGGCCCTGGACTCTTGCTTTATGGGAGATTTTTTATTACTAACTCAATTTCTTTACTGGTTATGGGTCTGTTCAAATTTTCTATTTGTTTCTGTTTCAGTTTGGTAGTGTAGTGTATATGTTTCAAGGAATTCGTCCATTTCTTCCAGGTTGCCCATTTTGTTGGCATATAATTGCCCATAATATTCTCTTATTGTTTTTATTTCTTCTGTGTTGGTTGTGATGTCTCCTCTTTCATTCTTCATTTTATTTATTTGGATCCTTGCCTTTTTCTTTTTGATCAAACTGGCTAGTGTTTTATCAATTTTGTTAATTCTTTCAAAGAACCAGCTTCTGGTTTCATTGATCTGTTCTACTGTTTTTGTTTTTTAGTTATGATAACATTTGATTTCTGCTCTAGTCTTTATTATTTCCTGTCTACTTCTGGTTTTGTGTGTTAGTTGCTGTTCTTTCTCCAGCTCTCTAAGGTGTAAGGTTAGGTTGTGTATTGGAGACCTCTCTTCCTTCTATAGGAAGGCCTGGATTGCTATGTACTTCCCTCTTGTGACCATCTTTGCTGCGTCCCAGAGGTTTTGGGCTGTCATATTATCAGTTTCATTGGCTTCCCTGTACTTTTAAATTTCCTCTTTAACTTCTTGGTTAGCCCATTCAACCTTTAGTAGGATGCTCTTTAGTCTCCAAGTATTTGTTACCTTTCCAAATTTTTTCTTGTGGTTGATTCGAGTTTCATAGCATTGTGGTCTGAAAATATGCACGGAATGATCTCAATCTTTTTGTGCTTGTTGAGGGCTGATTTGTGTCTCAGTATGTGATATATTCTGGAGAATGTTTCATGTGCACTGGAGAAGAATGTATATTACTTTGCTTTAGCATGAAATGTTCTGAATACATCTCTTAAGTCCATCTGGTCCAGTGTGTCATTCAAAGCCATTGTTTCTTTGTTGATTTTATGATTAGATGATCTATGCATTGCTGTGAGTGGAGTGTTGAAGTCCCCTAATCGTATGGTATTATTATCAATGAGTTTCTTTATGTTTGTGATTAATTGCTTTTTACATTTGGGTGCTTTCACATTTGAAGCATAAAAGTTTATAATTGTTAGGTCTTCTCGGTGGATAGACCCCTTAATTATGATATAATGCCCTTCTTCATCTCATGTTACAGTCTTTATTTTAAAGTCTAGATTGTCTGGGATGCAGGGCTGGTTCAACATTCACAAATTAATCAATGTGATACATCACATTAATAAAAAGAAAAGATAAGAACCATATGATCCTGTCAATCGATGCAGAAAAGGCCTTTGACAAAATTCAGCACCCTTTCTTAATAAAAACCCTTGAGAAAGTCGGGATAGAAGGAACATACTTAAACATCATAAAAGCCATTTATTAAAAGCCCACAGCTAACATCATCCTCAATGGGGAAAAACTGAGAGCTTTTTCCCTGAGATCAGGAACACAACAGGGACGCTCACTCTCACCGCTGTTGTTTAACATAGTGTTGAAAGTTCTAGCATCAGCAATCAGACAACAAAAGGAAATCAAAGGCATCAAAATTGGCAAAGATGAAGTCAAGCTTTCGCTTTTTGCAGATGACATGATACTATACATGGAAAATCCGATAGACTCCACCAAAAGTCTGCTAGAACTGATACATGAATTCAGCAAAGTTGCAGGATACAAAATCAATGTACAGAAATCAGTTGCATTCTTATACACTAACAATGAAGCAACAGAAAGACAAATAAAGAAACTGATCCCATTCACAATTGCACCAAGAAGCATAAAATACCTAGGAATAAATCTAACCAAAGATGTAAAAGATCTGTATGCTGAAAACTATAGAAAGCTTATGAAGGAAATTGAAGAAGATTTAAAGAAATGGAAACACATTCCCTGCTCATGGATTGGAAGAATAAATATTGTCAAAATGTCAATACTACCAAAAGCTATCTACACATTCAATGCAATCCCAATCAAAATTGCACCAGCATTCTTCTCGAAACTAGAACAAGCAATCCTAAAATTCATATGGAACCACAAAAGTCCCCAAATAGCCAAAGTAATTTTGAAGAAGAACACCAAAGCCAGAGGCATCACAATCCCAGACTTTAGCCTCTACTACAAAGCTGTCATCATCAAGACAGCATGGTATTGGCACAAAAACAGACACATAGACCAATGGAATAGAATAGAAACCCCAGAACTAGACCCACAAACGTTTGGCCAACTAATCTCTGACAAAGCAGTAAAGAACATCCAATGGAAAAAAGACAGTCTCTTTAACAAATGGTGCTGGGAGAACCGGACAGCAACATGCAGAAGGTTGAAACTCGAACACTTTCTCACACCATTCACAAAATAAACTCAAAATGGATAAAGGACCTGAATGTGAGACAGGAAACCATCAAAACCCTAGAGGAGAAAGCAGGAAAAGACCTCTCTGACCTCAGCTGTAGCAATCTCTTACTCGACACATCCCCAAAGGCAAGGGAATTAAAAGCAAAAGTGAATTACTGGGACCTTATGAAGATAAAAAGCTTCTGCACAGCAAAGGAAACAACCAACAAAACTAAAAGGCAACCAAGGGAATGGGAAAAGATATTTGCAAATGACATATCAGACACAGGGCTAGTATCCAAAATCTATAAAGAGCTCACCAAACTCCACACCCAAAAAACAACCCAGTGAAGAAATGGGCAGAAAACATGAATAGACACTTCTCTAAAGAAGACATCCGGATGGCCAACAGGCACATGAAAAGATGCTCAACGTCACTCCTTATCAGGGAAATACAAATCAAAATGAACAAATCAGAAGACTATAGATGCTGGAGAGGATGTGGAGAAAGGGAAACCCTCTTGCACTGTTGGTGGGAATGCAAATTGGTGCAGCCACTCTGGAAAGCAGTGTGGAGGTTCCTCAAAAAATTAAAAATAGACATACCCTATTACCCAGCAATAGCACTGCTAGGAATTTATCCAAGGGATACAGGAGTACTGATGCATAGGGCCACTTGTACCCCAATGTTCATAGCAGCACTCTCAACAATAGCCAAATTATGGAAAGAGCCTAAATGTCCATCAACTGATGAATGGATAAAGAAATTGTGGTTTATATACACAATGGAGTACTACGTGGCAATGAGAAAGAATGAAATATGGCCCTTTGTAGCAACATGGATGGAACTGGAGAGTGTTATGCTAAGTGAAATAAGCCATACAGAGAAAGACAGATACCATATGTTTTCACTCTTATGTGGATCCTGAGAAACTTAACAGGAACCCATGGGGGAGGGGAAGGAAAAAAAAAGAAAAAAAAGAGGTTAGAGTGGGAAAGAGAGCCAAAGCATAAGAGACTCTTAAAAACTGAGAACAAACTGAGGGTTGATGGGGGGTGGGAGGGAGGGGAGGGTGGGTGATGGGTATTGAGGAGGGCACCTTTTGGGATGAGCACTGGGTGTTGTATAAAAACCAATTTGACAATAAATTTCATATATTGAAAAAAAATAAAACGATTTATGTAGCTGGAAAATAAAATAAAAAGAATTGATAACATCAATAAAAAAAATAAAGTCTAGATTGTCTGATATAAGTATGGCTCCTCTGGCTTTCTTTTGGTGACCATTAGCATGATAGATGGTTCTCCATCCCCTTACTTTCAATCTGAAGGTGTCTTTAGGTCTCAAGTGGGTCTCTTGTAAGCAACATATTAGATGGATCTTGTTTTCTTATCCATTCTGTTACCCTATGTGTTTTGATTGGAGCATTTAGTCCATTGATGTTTAGAGTGAGTACTGAAAGATAAGAGTTTATTGCTATTATGTTGCTCATAGAGTTGGAGTTTCTGGTGGTGTTCACTGGTCCTTTCTAGTCTTTGTAGCTTTTATTTATTTATTATTTTTTTGTCTTATTTCCTCTCAGAGAGTCCTCCTTAAAATTTGTTGCAGGGCTGGTTTAGTGGTCACAAACTCCTTTAATTTTTGTTTGTCTGGGAAAATTTTAATCTCTCCTTCTCTTTTGAATGACATCCTTGCTGGATAACGAATTCTTGGTTGCAGATTTTTCTGACTCAGGACATTGAATATATCCTGCCACTCCTTTCTGGCCTGCCTAGTTTCTGTGGATAGGTCTGCTGCAAACCTGATCTGTCTTCCCTTGTAGGTTAAGGACTTTTTTTTTTTTTCCCTTGCTGCTTTCACGATTCTTTCCTTGCCTGAATATTTTGTGAATTTGACTATGATATGCCTTGTTGATGGTCAGTGTTTGTTGAATCTTATGGAAGTCCTCTGTGCTTCCTGGATTTTGATGTCTGTGTCTTTCCCCAGGTTAGGAAAGTTTTCTGCTATGATTTGCTCACATAACCCTTCTACCTCTTTTTCTCTCTCTTCATCTTCTAGGACCCTTATGATTCTGAAGTTCTTCCTTTTTAATGAGTCACTGGCTTCTCTTAAATCATGCCCTTTTGCCTCAGTCTCCCTTTTTTCTGCTTCATTATTCTCCTTAAGTTTGTCCTCTATATTGCTTTGTCTCTGCTCTGCCTCATCTATCCAGGCCACTGTGGCATATATTTGAGATTGCAGCTCATTTATAGCTTTTTTAATTTCATCCTGACTAGCTTTTACTTCTTTTATCTTCTCAGAGGAGGACTCTAATCCATTTTTGACCCCAGCTAGTATTCTTATAATTGTGATTCTGAATTCTGGTTCAGACATCTTGTTTGTATCAGTGTTAAGTCTCTGGCTGTCGTTTCTTCCTGCTCTTTGTTTTGGGGTGAATTTCTTTGTTTCATCATTTTGAAGGAAGAAAAGGAATTAGTAATGTAAAAAAGTTTTTAAGTAAAAAATTAAAAAGAACAAAGACACACACACACACACACACACACACACACAATCAAATAAATGATGCTAGATCCTAGGTGTGTTTTGGTCTGGTTATTGAATGGAGCTTGATAGAGTGGAGAAAAAAGGGAAGAAAAAAAAAGGAAAAAAGTAAAAAATGAGGGAAAAAAGGAAAACGTTTGAAAATTTGCTAAAATGAATACAATGAAATAGAATAAAGTTAAATGATGGAAATAAAATAGAATTTGAAAAATCTAAGATAAAGTATTAGTAGAAAAAATATATATATTAAAAATTTTTTAACGTTTATTCATTTTTGAGAGACACAGAGAGACAGAGCATGAGCGGGGAAGGGGCAGAGAGAGGGAGACACAGAATCTGAAACAGGTTCCAGGCTCTGAGCTGTCAGCACAGAGCCTGACGTGGGGCTCGAACTCACAAACTGCGAGATCCTGACCTGAGCCGAAGTCAGATGCTCAACCGACTGAGCCACCCAGGCGCCCCTAAAGAAAAATGTTTTTAGTAAAAATTGAAAAAAAATAAATTTTTTCTTCCTGTATTCAAGAAAAAGAAGAGAAATAAAAAAGAAAAAATTTTTTTTGAACCTATGGACCAGTGAACAGACTGAAATATAGTTGAAATTATATCGTTTTCCCACAGAAGTCAAACTATGAAGCACTTTATAGTCCGTCAACTAAGCAGGCAGAGAGATTTGTGTTCCTGAAGAGCAAGATTGGTCCAGGAAGCTGGGGCAGCGGGGCGGTGGGAGTTGGTGGAGCTTAGTGTAATGGCTCTGCCCTCCACTAGATGGCGCTACTTAGTGTACTGGGGTTGATTGGTGTGGCGCTTGGAGATGTGTATGCGCATGCGCGGGAGCGGTGAAACTGGTGTCAGCTGCTGCTCAGTCTCTATCCTCCAACTCCATGCTCTCTTCAAGCGGATATCGCGCACCCTTCCTTTGTCTTCAGTCCGTCCTCTCCCCGCTTTTACACGGTCTGTGTCCAAGCTGTCAGGTAGCCAGACGGCACCTCCCTCCTGAGTTTTATCTCAGATGCAGCTGTGTTTCACGACCCCTCACCTCTGAGGGACTGCGGCTTTGACCCGTTCTGCCCCTCTGCTGGAGGGTCTCACCGAGCAATGGCCGGGTGCCGGCCGCACCCAGGGACTTTGGCGGGACCATGCTGCTGCCAGTGCCCAGAGATTGCGGCCGGGTGCCGGCCGGCCCCAGAAAAAGTTGATGCGATCGTGTAGCAGCAGCGTTTCCGGGATCACGGAAAACCACAACACACACCTGGTGCCAGGCTTCACCCTTAACGACCTGGTTCCAGCACCAGCGAATGTGGTGGTTCTCCCGGGTCCACTGGGGCCTCTGCCTGTGGGGAGTCCTTGCAGCAGGGGAGCCGCCTCTCCCCGCGTGTCCCAAAGACCTCCGGACTTCACTCTGCACCTGTGGATTCGCCCTTCTCACCAGAGCACCACCAGGTATGGAGCTTCGAGGTTCAGACTCTGTGCTCCTTGTTTATAGCATCTTAATGGAATTTAAACCTTCTCCTTTCTCCCTTTTTGGTTCAGTCCCTGCGGCTGTTTCCACTTTTTCACTTTCTCTCCAGCTGCTTTCGGGGGAAGGTGCTTTTCTCACACTATCTCAGCAAGCAAAGCGGCTCCCTGCCCTCCGTGGCTTCTGTCTCCCCCAGTTCACCTCTCCGCGCCACGTACCTGCTGGGTTCTGTGGTTCAGGTTGTGCACATTGTTGTGTCAGTCCTCAAGTCAGTTTCCTAGGTGTGCAGGATGGTTTAGTGTTGATCTGGCCGTATTTTATGGACGCGAGATGCAAAAAAACTTCCATGCTGTTCCGCCATCTTCAACATCACAAGTTATTTTTTAATGTCTATACTCACACTGAGTTTATAGCCAATTTATAACTTGTAGCCTTTTTTTTCTTTTCATTTCCTTTTTTTTTTTTAAATGCTCTCCTCTCAGCCTCCCACCTGTCAGTGTGCGCTCCAGTAACTGGTTTTCAGAGAGCATAGTTTACATCTGTCCCTCTTGTGAGGCATGATCTGGCCGCTCCTCACCTCCGACGGCAGGGCTCGTTGGGATGCTCATTGGCCTTGGGTGTGTGCGGTGAAGTGTGCTGAGCCTCGGGAAGTGTCTTGTTGACATCCAGACACTCCATGCGTCTGCAGTGCTTCCTGTCTGTGTGGTCCCGCAGAGCCTCCTGGGGGATCCAGGCTGGCTGGGTCCTGCCTGCGTGTCTCCAGGTGTGGGCTAAGGACCACCTACAGTGGAGCCCCGAGTCCCAGAGCTATGGCCTCAGGATCCACAGGCTGGGTTCCAGAAGGTTCCATCCACAGAGCGTCCCTAAAGATGCAGAGGCCTGCAGTCGGGGGCGACAGAAGAGCTTGGCCAAGCAGGACTGCTGCTGACTTCCCGGCCCGGGGTGCAGGGTGGGCTGGTGGCTGCCCAGAGAGGCCTTCTCCTGGGCTGCAGACCCGCTGTCTTTCTTCCCTCAGCAGGAGTGTGGCAGGACTTGCAGGCTGGGTCCTGGGCTCCAAATACCTGTTCCCTGGCAGAGTTTCATCCTGTCAGAGAGATCTTTCCACTTTTGTTCCTCATACTGACCACCACATTTCCAGCAGGCTGTTGATGGCCATCGTGGTGGAAAGCACCCTAAACGGACAGTCTCTTGTGGGTCATCTTGTTCTGAGCTGGACTTCATAGCCGAGTGCCTGGGCTTGCCTGCTCAGGAAGACACAGCATAGTACTGTCCCCTGGAAAGGCAAACTCCTGCCAGCGAGACCTGGGGATCAGCAGATCCTTTACAGATCACACTGCCCTGTTCTCTTGCCTCTTGTCTGCTCTTCCCTGCCTCCCAACCCATAGATTTGCCCCCTTAGAGAAAACTCTGAGGAAGGAGTTTCCCTGGTTTTGCTGGGTCAGACTGGTCCATCAGAAAACTGACAGTTTTGAGTAATAGACACGGGGTAGTATGTCTCTGCCTTTCAGGGTCCCCTAACCCACGTCGTCCCTGCCTGACTCCATCACGTAGGTGCTACTCACTCGCCAGACACAGTCACCAGCCTGGAGGGAGGAGAGGGGCATGGTGACCCATGATTATGGGGTATGGCAGGCAGCAGCTCAGGGTCCCGAGCAGGTAGACCCTCTCCAGCCACATGTAAACCCTGCAACTGAATTGTGTTTGTGAAACTCTGTTCAAGCCACCATAAGCTGTGTGTTCACTTCCAAAGAGTAGGTAAAAAGTGTTGAACAATTTCAGGCACTGCAGGGAAATGAAATATGGTGTGTGTAAGTTCTGGGGCGTAGGGGAGGAGACAGATGCCTTTAGTAATGGTGGATTAGGGCTGGAGCAGAGGAGGATTTGGAGGCGTGCTAACAACGAGGCTGGGACAGTAAGCAAGGGGTGGGGCAGTGGCCAAGACGGGTGTTGTTAGGACTTTGTGTTTTATCCTCAGGGTGGTTGGGAGCTCGTAAAGATCTTTTGGGGAAGGTGGGAGAAAGAAGTGGTTGGTATGATGAAATTCACTGTCCGCACAACTCATTCTGTGCCGAGTGAGGCCGATGGGTTGGAGGCTACCAGGTAAAATCCAACGAGACCTCCTTCATGATCTAGCTGCTGCCACCCAAGCTCAGCCTATGTGATGGGAGTTACTGGGGTGATTTCTGTAAGAGATTTATAAGGCCATGTTGGGAGCAACTCTCATCACCCAGAGACAACCTACCCTGCCTGCCCCAAGCACCAGGGCTGAGGCTGGGGCTGTCATTGCACGAGGCAGTCCTCATGGGTGACCTTGCTGTGGAGGGTTTCTGAAAGCCACGTGGGAGGCAGTGGCCATGGAGGACATTCACTGGAATGACAGCGAGCATACAAACACCAGGGTGGCAAGAGGTCCTGGTCATCTTTTTTGTAGCTACAAGTCAACATCTATTCTCTAGACTCCTGAGCAGGAACCCTGTGTGCCAGCCAGTGGGACAGGTGGAGGCGAATTTGTCAGGGGAATAAGAAGAGAAGGCTCATGTAGAAAGAACATGGAGTGTCACTGTCTGTCTCCCTCTTTCCCCTGAGGTGAGGCTGCAAATGGCACAGTGGGATTTTCCCATGATTCTCCTTGACAGGGAGCTGCCTGTGAATTTTCTTTTTGGGTTCCTTGCTTGGTTCTTTCCTCTTCTTAATCCATGTTCATTTCCTTGGTGATTTCGCCAAGTGCCAGAGATTTGAATACGAGTTCCATGCTGACAGCTCCTAAATGTGTCTGCAGACCAGACCCCCCTTGAACTTTGGCCCGCGCATCATCTCCACTAGGGCGTTCACAGGCAGTTCAGACTCAAAGTGTTCAGAACCAAAGTCTGCATCCTCCAGATCTGCTTCTCCTTCACTCTTTTTGGAAGGTGGATGACAGCTCCATCCTTCTAATTGTTTAGCCCCCAAATCTGGAAGCTGCCTTTGATGCCTTCTTCAAACCCCACCTCTGATCCATTACCCAATCTTGCTAGCTTCACCTCTGGGAGATAACTGGAATTGGGCTATCCACTCTCCACTGGAACCAACTTGGTCCCAAGCACACTGTCTTGTCCCATCTAGATTATTGCCTCCTAATTGGTATCCTCACCTCCTCTCTTGCCCTCCTGTGTTGTCTCCACCCAGCAGCCAGAATGATCTTGTCAAAAATCATGTAAGGCTTCTGCTCAAAACATCCCTCTGGCTTTCCATGTCACTTGAAGGAAAAAGCTAAAATTCTAACAGTCATCTACAGACCCCTATGTGATCTGTCCAGCTCATGGGTGCCGATGTCCCACCCCATCCCTTGCTCTCTGCTTCAGCCACAATGGCCTTCTTGCTCTTCCCCAAACACACTGAGCAGCCCCCACCCCAGGATCTTTGCGCTTGCTACGCCCTCTGCCTGAGGTGTCTTTGTTCAGATATTCACGTGGTTTAGTTCCTCACTTCTTCCAGGTCACTGCTCAAATGTCACCTTTTCAGAGAGCACTCTGACCTCCTCCTCACCTGGATTTATTGTTATCTGTGGCACTCACCACTCAGTGTTGAGCCACGATAGCCTAAATCATGCTGTGGTAACAGATCTGAAGGTTAAGTGGCTGACCGCACAAAGAGCTGTCCAGTGGTATGCTGGAGCCAGCCTTTACTGCTTTGAGAGAATCGTTACGTTTTCAGGAAATTTATGAGCCAGTTGTTAGTGAAAGTTAAATTGCATAAACCTACAATCAGCAAAATTATATTTAAAATGAAGGCAATATATACTCAAAATGTACCGTTTCTCAATTATTTTACTACCTTTTTACTATTATGAATGTATGTTGATAGTTTATTGTTATTACTACGTATTGCTATTTTCTCTGTGCTTGTGTTTATTTTTTGGTAGAGATAAGCTGTATGATGCTGTGCTACCGTGCTTTACTACTAACTCCTCGTTCAGTGCTGACATGTTGAAATCAGCCATGTAGGGAATATTTACATACCAGTGGAAACAGTAAATGCTACAAATAGGGTTTGCTTGAGTTTTGGTGTTTGTGTAGACTTGAGAGCGATGGGGCAAATATTTACGATGTGGATTCAACTTACGAATGTGCTGTGTCTGGGGGTGCCTGGGTGGCTCAGTCAGCTAAGCATCCGACTTCGGCTCAGGTCATGATCTCCAGGTCCGTGAGTTCGAGCCCCGCATCGGGCTCTGTGCTGACAGCTCAGAGCCTGGAGCTTGCTTCAGATTCTGTGTCTCCCTCTCTCTCTGCCCCTCCCCAGTTCATGCTCTGTCTCTGTCTCAAAGATAGATAAACGTTAAAAAAAATGAAAAACAAAAACAAATGTGCCGTGTCTGCAGCCGTTCCACTCTGGCTGGCATGAAACATCAAGGCCATATCCTGGTATTCAAAACTTCTGCCCAGTTCAGCAGTGGTCACTGACACCACTGATGAACAAGTGAAGTTCCCACACACGGATCTTCATTGCTTTGCTTCCATCTTATCTGTTAACACAAGTGAATCAGCCAGTGTTCTTGGTGGAACGACACTCACTCACTAATCGTAATCATAGGTTGATTCTAGAGAAGAGTTCAGCAAAAATGTACCAAAGCATTCCGCACCATATGGATACATGGAATTTCAGTATAGAGTGTGGTATGATTTGTAAATTGCATTCTTTGTCTCAGTAAAGTGTGTAACAAGCACACACAACATGTGTATACCTCCCTCCTCTTCCCTCTTGGAGGGCTGGTTATTAAACGTGCAGCAGATAACCACTGGGGTTTTCCCTCATGCATGCTCCATGAGTTCACATCCCTCATCTTGGGCCTAGGTGAAGGCACTTGTATCACCTGCAGCGTGGCTGGCCGTGGCCATGTAGTAAGATGCACACCCGCTATCAAGGCTCTGCCTGGAAGTCATAGTCCATTGACCAAAGCAAGTACATGGCCGTGCCCACTTCATGAGACCAGAGGCATACCATCCTATCATATCACGGACCTGGAAGGAAGGAGAGGAGAGCTGGAGTATTGGTGACGAGCCCTAATGACCCTACCACGTGTCAGGCACTTTTGTGCTTATTGTCTGGCCCACCTCACACGTAAACTAACATTCTGCAAGAATGTTTTGTTCACTGCTGTATCTGGAGTACCTTGGAGACACTCAGTGAACACTGAGTGAATCTGGGAGGAGGCTAGCCTGAAGGAGGGGAGAAGGTGGTGAAAGCAAGCCCTCATGGACCATTAGAGAGAAGGTCATCATTTCATGATGTCAGTTTTTGTTTATCACTCCTTACCTTACCATATGCTGCTGGCAGTTGGTGGCACAGGAAATCACATGTATTACGTGGTTCTGGGTCATTAGAACGAGCTCTAGGGCCAGTGAAGGGACAATGCCTGGGAACGGATGCAGACACCGCCCCAGAGCAAGACACCTCCCCAGGCTAGGGCTAGGGAGGGGCACATAGGACACAAACGAAGGAGGTGCCTCAGACCCATGCAGGTGCAGGAATGGCCTTGAGAGAGGGCCTCTTTATATCTTGCTCCCTAGAAGACTCACTCACCTGCCTCACCCTGGGGCTGCTCCTCTCCAGGAACTTGCAGTTCCACAGTTTAATAGGTAATTCCAACTCTTGGCTCTTCCCAACACCGCTGGACAGCAGCATATACAAGAGAATTCTGAGTCTGGTGAAGTTTGCTTTACTCTGTCTAGCTCAGAGACTTTATTAAATTCCAAGGGCTGAGAGGTATGGCAAAGTGAGGCTCTAAGTGCTGAGAAGTATGGTAAACTAAGAAGGCGAAGCATCGTGTATTCTGGAATAAGCCTCAGGCTCCGACCTCCATGTTGAAACCTTGGAGCTCAGGTATAGATGGTTATTCCAGTTGGGTTTGATGCTATCCCACATCTGGGATGCCACCAGCACCATCCCCATTTGTTGAGTACCTACTATGTGCCAAGACAGTCCTACACTCTGTTTTCATATACACGGCTTCACTCATTAGCCAGGACCTCAGCTCAGTTAGCTTGGTATCTCCTGTTTGTCAAAAGAAGAAACTGAGTCTTGAGGAGATTAAGGAATTCTTCCAAGGTCAACAAGGAAGTGGCAGAACCAGGATTTGAATGAAATCTGTCCGAATCTGATGGCTGGCCATTCTCATAACTGGGATTCCTCTATCAAACCGAGAGAAAACATTGTAAACAATCATCCAGGCAACGTGAACTCAAGACACTGAGTTTAACTGACCGTGAACTCAACTGAATGTGAACTCAAGACACTGAGTTGACTGACCTTGTTCACAAGGTCAAAAGAAACACCCCTGGCATTTCCCCATATGATTCACCTGATAGACTCTCACTGAATCGAAATAAATCCCAGTTTGACCACGAACAGCTTTTTTTTTCTTTCAATTTTTATTGAACACAAGTATTCTGACAGAATGCAAAGTCAAAATTCTCAGTTAGTACTCAGTATTTACACCAGTGAGAATGGAAACAAAGGTGGTATTGATGTTTTCACTTGGTAAAAAGTTTATAACAAGAGAGAAGGCCCCCGAAGTAGGGAATGCTGGGTAGGGATGTTAATGGAGGTCTGAAAACCACCATCCAGACAGACAGCCTCGAGTGAAAACCTGGGACTTGGAAGGGCTCCATAGAAAAGTGTGAAAATACAGTCCCACTTCAGAAGCTGCACTATGTACACTACGGCCCTCCAGGATTCAGAGACCCTGCGCGTGGCACGTGGAAACCCCTCCAGAAGAACTTGGCCATGCCGCTATTTATGTGAATACATATGTATGGCACATACACATATAGACACATAGACATTGGAAACTGGTAGAGTTGATCCCGCCTTCAAAAAATTAAAAAAGGAAAACTATAAGCTTTTATCTCTTAACATAAAAGATAGAACATCTTGAAAATAAAGTGACTCCCTCTTTGATTTTAGAGAAAGCATTGCTCTGGGTTTTTTTTGTTTGTTTGTTTGTCTGTTTTTGCTTTTTTTAAAATTTTTAGAATTTTTTTTTTTTTTAAAGAAAAAGGAAAGCTCATGCATGCAGAGAGAAATCTATGTATAATGAAAGAGAGGCAGACCAAAAGGTGGGCAGTCTTGGGTGCCAGCTGACGGCGGAGCCAGGGTTCTGGGTGGGTGAGGGGTGTCAGCTGCCCCCGGGCCAGGTTACTTGAGGGTCGACTATACCTCTTTCTCTTCCTAACCATCAGAACCAAAGTCAGTGTGCCTGATCACAACCACTTGGCGTGAAATGCACAGTTCTCGGTGAGGTATAGCACGGGCCTGGCCTATGTGGTCAACGCCAGGAACATCAGAAGATGAGCCACTGATTCCATGGACAGCCCGGCGGTGGGATGCCTAGCCTGCTGCTCCTTGCTGGGCCCTCCCCGTCTTGGGCACCCAGGAGCCCCCATTCTGCTATGTGCTCAGAGAACTGTCTGCACGTTACTCATGCCTGAGGGCCCGTGCATTTGAACCACAGACTTGTGCAAGCCCTACCATCAAAGGGGCCGGGGCTGGGTGCATGGGGTCCTCCGTTTCCATCCCCAGGAGCTGAGAAAATGCAAAATAACCCCACACTTAGCAAATGACAAGACCATTATTTTTTCACAGTTTGAAATTATAATCTTCGCATATCGTCACTGATCAGACCGCAGAAGTGTCAGGACACTGGGGAGTGTGGCCCGGAGAACAGACTCAGGAGAGGTCTCGCCACCCTAACCTCTTGCGGTTTTGTACCGTGGGACAGGAGCGCATGCCGGGGCACCGATTTCCGCGTATTAGCGCCCTCTTCATCATCAAAATCACGCTTACTTCATTTTCTTTGTTTAAAGGCTTCAATTCCTTTTAAGAGTTATTCTTGTTTCCTGAATATTTTTTTCTGAACTATCTGCTATACCTTCCACAACCAAACTATGTTGAAGTTTTATTTCAATACTATGACAAAAACACGTTTCACACTAAAATAGTCACGCATCCACAGTGCACAAGCTTGCAGTTCTAAAGTAGAATGAGGAAAAAAAAAAAAAGCAAAATTTCTATACAAAGGGCTGGCTTTTCCCTTCTCCCCCCTCCCATCCCCCTTAAAGTTTCTGTATTTTTTTTTTCCCCACTTGGTTTCCGATCCAGGAAAGTTGTGTTATGACTCCAGACAGCAGTTGGCTTTTTTTTTTTCTTTTGTTTCTATAAATGCTGCCTAAGTGAACAGAAGGCCGATGTTACTTTACTTCAACAGATTTCCAAAAAAAGACACTAATTCCCTGAAGCACACATGCTCTTCCGCTCAAATCTAGATTCTGGGCTCAAAAGGAAATTGTATGTATATATTTTATTTGGCTTTCTACAAAAAGGGGATGTTTGGGGTAAAAATGTGTGTTCACCAAGACCAGCCCCAACTATACAATCTTCTCTGCTTCATTCAACAAAGCCTAAGGAGTCCTTCAAAAGGAAGGGGATGCAGATGCCTAGGGGGGGCAGACTCTTTTTCACAGATACAGGCAGGTGGTGGCTAATCAGAAAGTGGTCTAACCCCCAAGGAAATACAAAAAGAATTGAAGGGCCAAAAGAAAAAAAAAAAAAAGCAAAACCACTCCAGAACGAGATGGATTTTCACCTGAGTTGCACACAGGCAAAAATTTCAAATCAGAATGGGGGTGGTGGGGGTGGGGGAGGAGAGCCACTGTAAACAATCATAGTTTGTAAAGTTGTCCCGTGCGAAAACAAGCCTGTGATGACTCTACCCGCCTCTAGGCAGTATTTGTAACTTAAAAAAAAAAAAAAAAAAAAGGCAGCTATTTTACATGGACATTTAAACACAACCAAAGTCAAACAGTTGTCAACTTGTAAACACTGGAAAACAAAGATGGCAGAAAGGAAAAAAAAAAGAGAGAGAGAAAAGGAAGGAGAAAGAAATTCGAATATTGCAAACTGAGATCTGCCCCCAGAAGCTGCAATTTGGCCTTCTTCCTACAAAACGAGAGTCTACGTGGGGATTGAATTCAGCTAGAAAGGGTGACACACTTTGCATACTGAACAAATACAAAGTGAACAGAAATTATAACTTATTTATGGGGTTTTACAGAGTTCAAACTCGACTCAAAGTATAAAAATAAACTTGGACTTTGTTCATTTGTTAGTCTTAGTGCCTGGAAGCACTTCTCTGAAACTGGTCTGTGCCAATTGGGCAACACCAAGTGCGGTCTTCCTGAACCTAGATTTTTTTTTTTTCTTTCTGAGCTTCCTAGATTCTTAATTTGGGGTCCTTTTGTTTGGTTTTTAAATGGTTTCAGGGAACGGAGTGTCCTAGTTTGGCTGTGGGTTTAACCTTTTTGTCTCATTTTCTTACAAGTGAGTGCGCAGCAAAGGAACCCTTTCTATAAACCTACAAAAAGGAGATCCCCTGTTTATCTGTTTACTTTTTTTTTTTTAAAGGCAAAAGACACTAGAGGAATGAGGTGTGTGTGTGTGTATGTGCGTGTGTGTGTGTGTGTGTGTGTGTGTGTGTGCGATATTGGAAATGCTCTGGTGAAACTATGGTGTCACTTTTTACTTTGATCTGCTCATTTCTTGTCACCCATCATGCTTTGCTCTCGTTCTCCTTTGTCTGTGTGGCGTCATTGGGGACCGTCTTGACTTCGGCTGGCGCTGGTTTCGTTTCTGTCTCCTGGCTCTCCGACTTTGCTTCTACGGGGCCCTTCCTGCAGAGAATTGGGAAAACAGCAGTGAGAACACAATCTACAGTAACTCACCCTTCAGCCAGTCCCTCGGGAGGGGCTCCCGCTTAGAGCAATGGTCTCCATCCTTGGCTGCACGCTGGAATCACCTGGGAGCTCTAAAAATCACTGGTGCCTGGGCTCTACCCCCAGAAATCCTGATTTAATTGGTCTGGGCATGATGACTTTTAAAAGCACCCAAGTGACTCTAAAATGAAGCCAAAGTTGAGAGCCACTGAATCTGAGGAATGAGACCTTTTCTGTTCCAGCCCTAATCCAATGCCAGGGGCCCAGGGGCCTTACCTGGGGTGGTGGAAGGGGGCAGCAGATGTGGCCTTTTCCTCACCCTGATCAGTATAATTGGTATAATTAGTCAGACTGGTATAAATGGGGCATGCTGGGCTGGTTCCCCAGTACTGACTCCAGGGGCCCCTCTGCAAGCTGCCTTGCTGTTGCCTGTCCTTGCTCCCACCACACCCTGTGCTCTGTGTTTCCTGGTGATGCCTCAGTGGTTTGCCCGGCCAGGGTGAGACAATTTCATGACTGAGGCAGCTTTTTGTGGCATGAAAGGCTAGACTGGGATGTCACGCTACACATGGGGACAAGGGGAGTAGGGGGGTTAGGGGGTGCTGAGTGGGCGGGATAGAGGAGTCCTACTTCCTGGGGTTCAGGGCTCCTGGGGACAGTCCTATTTCAGCTCTTGGTGGCAGCATACTGCTCATGTGGGGGCAGCCACAGGAGCCTCTGTAAAAACCTAGGTCTCGCTCTGCCTTGTTCAGTCTCAGGAGTGAAAGTCTGATCTAAGGATGCACTGGGGCAAGCAGGCTTAGACCCCAGTTCCAACTGCATTTTGGCATCATATTTAAGAAACCTGCTAAGTTTAAGGACTTGCCCTTGAACTTGGAGACCCAACAGTCATTCGGTGCTTGTGAGCTCTGACTGTTCCCAGACATTCCAGGTCAGAAGAAGCAAGAGTAGGTGGTGGTGGTGGGGGTAGGGGGTGAGGGGGTGGGGTATCTGGGGCCGGAGTGGGACAGGGCCCTCTGGACCACATCCTCTCCCCACATGGGCCTTGGGGTCTGCCTCTTTTCTTCCTGCGTAACAGTGCTGTTCTGGTGGGGACTCAGCCTGGACCCTGGATAACACACTGTCTTTGGGCCCCAGGGTGGCCAATAAAGGCACCTTGGCCTCCTTAGCTCGCTTCCCAAGCTACGCTCATCAGGGGCCCGACTGCGAGGCTCCCCCCCCCCCACCCCACCAGGGAAAACAGAAGTGGCTGCTAGGATGATAAGGAGAAGACGTAATTAACATGGCCTAATTAGTGAGCAGGCGGCTGCCTGCCCCCCTTCTGTCCCCGCCTCATCCCAGCCCCCTGGTTGACAGTCGCCTCAGAGAAGCCCTGGAACAGGCTGAAGACACATCTAACAAAAAGGACACAGCACAGCACAGACAGACGCACACCACCACGGGACATAACCCGACGACAGCAGACAAAGAGAGGCCGTACTCGGTCTTTGCTGGTGCAGGCGAAACAGAGCTGTCTGCAGTGGAAGGGGCAAGCTCAGGGGCTTGTCCACTGGCCCCAGCGGTGGGAGCAGGAGAGCCCAGGGCTGCAAAAACATCCTTTGCAAGGTCAATATCTGGGGTCTTGAAGTTCCCTTCGTCCATTTTAAAGTCCTCGCCCTGGGCAGGGTTTGTGGCGCTGACGGAGGCAGCCTCGCTCTTCGGGCTAGTGAGGCCCGTGGCTGCTGCCTCGGTCGGGCTCTTCACGGCGCCGGGCTGGGTGGGCTCGGGGTCCGGGCCTTTGGTGCTGGGGGCCTCCTGCTTGGCCTGCGGGGCTGCCGTGGCAGGGGCGGCCGCTGCCGCTAGGGGACTGGTTGCCCCGGCCGCGGTGGGGCTCGGCTTGCTCGCGGGAGGGGCCTTGGAGGCCTCCCCCGCGCTGGCAGGGGCGCTGGGGCTGAGCACAGCCCCCTGGTGAGCCAGGACACTAGAAGACAAACTGCCAGCAGCAGGGGCTGAGGCCGGGGTGTCGCTCAGGTCAACGAGGGGGGCAACCTTGGGGGCCGAAGCTGGGGGAGGGGAGGAGGCGGTGGCGCCGGGCCCCTTGGAAGGGGTGGCCTGGCCAGTGGGCACAGAGTTTGAGTCAGGCGTGGCCGTGGCCGGGGGGGCAATACTGGAGGTCAGGGTGGTGGTCTCACTGGTGGGGCTGTTCTGAGCAGTGGCAAAGGTTTCGGTGATAGTGTCAGAGTTAGCGGTGACGGTGGTGACAGAAGGCAGCATGTCCTCGACAGTGGCTGTGGTGTCGGCCGGCAGCCTGTGGGGAGGACAGGAAGTAGAAGAGAATAGACAATGAAGCTGGGACGAGACAGAGAAGCGGGCGTGGGGAAGGGGGGCCGCAGCCAAGGAGGGGGTCGTGGGCAGGGCATGCAGTGACGCACAGGCACGGACACAGGCCCACAGAGAAACGAGGACAGCAAGAGGAAGCACACGCCCAGGCGGGCAGAAGAGGAGACAGGAGACACAGACCTGCTGGCCCTTCCTCCCTGCTGATGCCCCTCCAGCTCTCTATGCTGCGCTGCCTCTCCCTGCAGCCCTGTCTGACCCCTGCCTGCACCCCAACTCCAGGAGAGGCGAGCCTCAGTTCGCCGTCCGCCACTGCTGGCGTCAAGGACCCCGAGGAATGGGCCCTGCTGTCCTAGGGGCTCCACAGGAACTGATGGGGAAGGTCGGGAATATGGCAGACAAAGAGTGCTCCCAAGGCCCCTAGCAGTCGAGGGTTGTCCAGCCAGATTTAAACTAAATCTGCGCTAAACTCCACTCCCTTCAAAGCCCCAGCACTCACGACAGCCAGCCTTCGTGACCGCCTCGGCCAGACGTGGTTTCTGACTGAGGGTCCCCCAGGCTTCTGAGAACAGAAGGGTCAGGGAGCTCCACACGCCCCCACCTCCTCTCACCCTTCCAGGAAGAGCGCAGAAAACCCTAGAGCTCTTGAAAATCCTACACAGAATCTGCTGAGCCTCTCAAAGCTCAGAGCCTCTCTCAGTGCGGTTGTGTCCCCTTCGGCCACTTCCAGAATGTGCGTGTGACTCGGGCATAGGGTCTAGAAATCCCGCTCACCCCTGGAACCCTTTCAGAGCATCTGCAGGCTCTTCACAGAACCAGGAATGCCTTCTCTCTAGGGAGAGAGTGGGCTCAGGCATTTCTGGCCAAGGGCTCCAGAATCTGGGCTGCATTGTTGGGCTGGGAGTGGTGGGTGGGAGGCATGGGAGGCGAGGCATGGGTGAGGCGATGAGGTGAGTGTGGGGCTCAGCGGCCAAAGTGCCGCCCCTCCCCACCCACGTACTCGGGCTCCGTCAGCGGGGTGGTCTCGTTGGGCTCCGTGTGTTTCCCTCCATCGTGGTTTGGGGTCCGCTCCTCCTCGGTCCGCACTTCCACGATGGGTTCCTTGGACTCATCTTTCCTGTGGAGAGAGTTTTGCTGGTTCGATCCCGGCCTGCTGGGGCAGGAAGGGGGCTCCCGGGGAAGCCGGCTATAGCTCAGGGCTCCTGGGTTTGGCCCAAAGTTGATGTGGGGGCGTGGGCATCTCAAGCCCAAGGGCCTGAGCCTCAGCTCCCACTCGTGCTAGCTGTGTGACCGTGAACATTGGATTCGCTCGCTTTGGCTTCCGTTCCCTCATCTGTAAAATGAGGCAGGCAACAGTCTCGACCTTGCCTGGCTGTTGGAAACATTAACTGAGACAATGAATGTCAAGTGCTTAGCACAGTGCCTGGCACAGAGAAGTGCTCAGATAATCTGTATTTACATACAGTGCCTGCCCTGTGGTGGCACTCAGAGCTTACTTCCTGCTCTGCCTCTTCTCACCTCACTCCAGCTCAGGTCTACCCGGTGAGTCTGTGAAGCCTCTTGCTCATTGGCTCAGGACCCATTTTTCCAGAGATGCTGGAGGGGACAGCATCTGGATGGTCAGCTCCAAAGGGACAGGAAGTTTTACCTGTTCTGTTCGCAGGTGTAACCTAGTGTCTGGGAACAGAGCCTGGCCCTGTTTTAGCTGCTCAGTAAATATCTGTTGAGTGATATATGAATGGCTGAATGAATGAAGACATGAACGAATGGCAGCGAGGCAAGTGTGTGTCTCCTGCTACGGCAGGTCCCCTCCAAGTTTATTTAGCTCTGAAAATTCCCCTCAGTTTGGCCTATGCAGGGATTTTCAACCTTCTCTGAAATTCTAATACGTTAGATGTGGGGTTGGGCCCAAGTGTTAGCTTTTCAAACAGGAACCCCCAAAGACTGTGTTTTAGGAAACATTTCTCCAATGCTTTTTTTCCACCTTTGGGGTTTCCAAATGGGGAAACTGAGATGGTTCTGATGCTAAGCCCCCCGGCCCAGGGCAGAGCCTAGACCCCAGCAGTGGCAATTAGGTCTGCACTCACGAGAAGGCGGCTTTGCCCTCCTCCATGTCCTTGCCCTTGGCTCCGGGCCCAGCCTTTCCGCACAGGTTGACGGCAATGCACATGAGCAGCCCGCACTTGTTCAGGAAGTAGCAGGTGATGTCCACCACCACCAGTAGCAGGACAAAGATGACGATGAGGATGCCCACAATGGCCCCAGTGCTCAGGCCTGATGTAGGGCTGCCGTTGGCTTGAGTGGGAGGGAGGGAGGGAGAGAGAGAGAGAGAGATGGCTGGTGGTTAATACACTGACGTGCAGACTGCTGGACCCTGCAGAGCAACAGCCCCTGGGGGTGGGGTAGCACCTATAGGACAAACTCGTGGCATTTGTGTCAAGACTGGTACCTTCCGTGGGGCCTTTCTACACCCCGGTGTGGAGACAACAGAGTCTCTCTGTATCTTCAAGAGGGCGGGATGGCAGCCTTACCTCACAGACCAGGGGGTAGGGGCATGAGGCTCCCACAAGTCGGGAGGAGTGGGCACCAGGAGCTGTATTTCCACCCCTGCGCTCAGTCTCCGAGCCTCCCCCAGCCCCATCCTTAGCTGATCTCCTCTTGAGCTCAGGGAAGCAGGCAGGCAGGTGGTGGTCACCGGGTTCAGGCTAGACCATGGCTCTTGGGAGTACTCAGGGACAGGGTCCCAAATGGGGTGGCACAGGTTTCCCCAGGCTTCCTTTGGGCTTGTGCTGGCACGAGGCACAACAGTATGCCCAGTACCCGACCCCACCTCCTCTCCTCCTCTTTAAGGACGTCTCTAGATGATCCTGACCTTGGACAGTGTACCTTGGCTTCATGGCTTATCCTTCTTCACTGCACCCAGGGAGACAGACAAAGACCATTTACTCTGGAGACATGGAGGTCTGCCCAGGGTGAAAGGTTTGGGAATACTCACCATCTGGGAGCTCAGGCACACTTGGATCAGACTTCAGGAAAACCCGCAGACTCACCCAGAGATGCACACCCACACGGACAGGCACACTCACACTCAGGGCAAAGGTCCTCTGTGCCCACTACAGACAGACACATTCTCCCACTTGAGCAGCCCACAGCATGCCCGTTCTGGCTGGGCTCACTTTGAATGACTCAACTTGTGTCGCACTCCCCAGGGCCCCGGGGGTGTTGGTGGTACCACAGAAGGACCCCAGCTCCCCAGGCCCCCTTGTGTCAATGTTAGCTGCCTGAGGTGGCCCCCTGTTTGGTTCCCCCCCACCCCACCCCAGTGTCTGGGAGATAAGAGGTCATGCTGTGGGCAGCGAGCTCGGCCCCTAAGCCAGAGCCAATGACATCACACTGAAACCCGAGCATGTCTGCTTCGTTTTTCTTCTTCTGGAAGGATAGAGTTCAAGAACTGGCTGCTCCACCCCACCACCAGACCTTGTCTGAAGCTTCCTGTGCTGCCAGGACCCACTGGGATCCCCCAGGTCTGCCGACTAGAGGCGGGAACTGTGGCCAACACGGTCTGGGTCTCGCTGTGCCTTTGCTGAGCCCCAGGCCAGGCCCAGTGGCCTGTTAGCCACACAGCACACCAGATAATGGAGGAACGTGTAGTCCAAGGTGACATGTGCTCAGACAGGCCCCAGTCTTCTTCTTCCATGCAGTCTGTGTTCCTGGGAGCACTCTTTCGTCTGCCCAGGGGTCCCTGGCCAGGTATCGCGGAGCCTCTTCGGCGGTGGTCCCACCCCACTGGCCTCTGTTTCAAAGTTTAATTCAGGGTACAGACCACCAGGCCAGCAGGCCACAGACGACTGCTCATAGCTTCATTTCTCGCACCCAGGGTGCATTTGGGTCTTATAGTTGGAGAAGACTCTCAAATTCTTGAGTATTTTTGGCTTCTCTGGGACCTTGGTCTTGCTTCCCAGTGTTTCCTCCTCAGGCTTGCTGGCTGGTCCCATCCAACCTGCACTGAAAACCTTAGCCTATCCCCCAGCAAGGTCCCAATACTGGCAAAGGCCTCTGTGCTCAGAGGACCCAGCTCCAGCCACGCTGTCTCTGGACTTCGGCAGCAGGAAACTGATGGCTGGCCCCCGTGATCCGCTAGAGCAGGTCTTTTCCCTAGCAGCTCACAAAAGCAGAAGAGAGCATTCGTTCTTCTCTTCCGGCTCCTCATACATTCCACCCAAAGAAGCAGACAGGCACGCAAGCCTTCCTGATGTTCAGAATCCCAAAGCTGGTTCCCCAAACAGGGAGGAATTACCAGCCTTGGGCTTTCTATCCCATGACATTGGCTTCCAGCCACTGCCGCCTCCTGACGTCGGTGCCCAATAGGTGTCGAGTGCCTGCTTCCCGAGGAAGGAGCCTAAAGTATTTGGGGGAGGGGAGAATGTTTGTATTTTTGGACTCAGTGGCATAAACTCGACATTCCGAGGTTTACACATAAGCGTGGTTTTAGGGGACCAGTCGTATCTCTGAAGAGGACAAATGGTCCACGGAAAGGGGGCTCTGTGCATGTGAGAGGCAGCCACTGTCCACCTTGTGCTCTGGGCTCATTAGACCTGGCTGGAGGGCTGCCTGGCTTCTGCGGGCACACTCAGGGGAAGGGCCAGAGGATACAAAGACCCCGGTGACATGAGACAGAAAGAAGGGCAGCGGTCTTCCCTTCTCCTGACCTAAAGGCCTTACACATGTCGTGGACTCTCGCACACCTCTGTTGTAACTCATGGCACCGCTCCCCGCGCCCCTCCCCCCTACCCATCCCTGTGCTCCAGGCCAGGGCCTTCATCCTACCTGCTGAAGACACCCAGCCCATTCCTGCCTCAGGTCCTTGCTGACTCCTTTCTGGGAACCCTCCAGCCCCGTAACCTCCTGGCTGGCTCTTTGCTGTCCTACAGGCCTCAGCTCAAATGTCACCTTGCTGGAGAGCCCTCTCCCTCCGTCCCCTGATCTCTCACTCTGCCCAGTATCTACCGCAGAGTAGATAGAGTAGTAGAGTGTCTGTTCTCTTCTTACTTCTATCTGCCACTTTCTGTTCACTTGCATGCTTTTTATCTGGCTGTCTTCTCCAGAATGTTCTATAGGGTACTCTGTCTTAGTTCTCCCCAGCATCTAGCACAACCCGACTCATAGGAAATGTTCAAAGAATATTTGTGAAAAAGAGGAGTGGGTGTTTAGTCTGGAGATGAGAACACCATCTCCAGATGTTTACAGATGTGTCGTGAAATGGAAGCGGTCTTACTTGGTATCACTGCTGGATGGAAACTGTAGGGGTCGGGGGTAGTTCAGTTTCCCTCGAGAGAGAGCTAACAGTGTGAGCTGCCTCGGCAGGCAAGCACCCTGTGCCTGGACACCCTTGGCAGGGATGCCTAGTGCTCTGGAAGAGGCTCCTGTGTCGGGCAGGGCCTGGGACAGAAGGTGTCTCCACACCCTCTTCAACCACGGGAGCCTGCCGTCCCATGTCGCGGTCCAGCACCCTGCACGCGGTACAGGTCCTCTGCACTGACGACTTTTCCCTTGGAAGACTAGAACACTCGGTGGGTCCCATTTTTATTCACTGGTCCTCGGGATTTTATTTTTATGTGAAAAATAAACACACCTTTTAGCATAATGTTTGTCACCTGCAGCAGAATTTCTAGGGTGCTTTAGACTCTGGGGCTCCCCAGTTCTAGTGAATCAGGATCTCTGTGGGTGATGCTCAGGAATCTGGGTGTGGCCGAGCGGCCCTGGTGATCCTTATACATAGCAGAGTTTGAGGAGCGCTGTCTCCAGGCCACCTTGTGCCTGGGTCACAGTGAATAATAGTGGCTTCTATGACTCCTGGCCCACGGATGAGCTGTGGAGTCTCGCCTCGTGGCCCTGACCACTGAGGTGGTCATACTGACGTAACTGACGTACTGAATGTATGGAGAGAGGGAGCAGAGACTGTCCCTGAAGGAAAAAGGACCAGCCAGTTCACCACTGAGAGTACAGACTTCCAGAGGAAGTAAGAGGCTCCTTAAGCTAGAGAAAGGGTGTGTGCACCTTTTACAAAAAGAAGCTGTACGTAAGGGAAACACCGGGAAATAGGTGAGAGGGTATGAAAGTCAACATTCATTACCTCCAGGGGGATGTTACAAAACTGTGTAGCTCAGGAGAGCCAGGAGGACATAGGTTATCTCCTACACCTTACGTAACATTGTATGAAAAAGGAAAAATTAAAACCTTTCAGGGGTCTGTCTTTGCATGACCTTACGCTGGCCTCCTGTGACTGACTCACCCCACATCTGCACGCACAGACTTTCTTGGGAGCAGTTCCTCCATAACCTCCAGGGTCACAGCCACCCGAATGGTGATGCTGCGAAAGTGAGGCTGTCCATCTTCCGTGGTTCCTGGCATGGGAGAGGCTGGCACTGACTGGGGAACTGGCTGCCCCGTGACAGGGACCTACATACATCTCTCTTAAATGCCTCAAAATGGGAAGATGGGTCTCACATTTTACAGACGCCAGATGGGTCTGAGTCATTATGTCACGGGACCTCAGTGCAGCCAGGTGCCCTTCCCACTGAGCGGGAGTTCAGGTTCACTTGCAAACCTCTCACACGTCTGCTTCCTCCCTCCCAGTATCTGCTGTGAAACAGACAGCTGGTCTTAAGTTTGGAAAGAGTCCTGCTAAGTGTAACTACAAACAGAATAGGATTTGCCAATGAGAACCTTCTCTCGCATTCTGTTGATCACAAGATCGCTCTGTGCAGCCTCTGCTATGGGGTTTTAATGGGGGCAGTGACATCAGGAGCCCTGG
The DNA here is from genome assembly GCF_018350175.1 of Felis catus. Classification (NCBI taxonomy): domain Eukaryota; kingdom Metazoa; phylum Chordata; class Mammalia; order Carnivora; family Felidae; genus Felis; species Felis catus. Next base: position 11,282,199 of record NC_058377.1, on the reverse strand, counting down.
CTACAGAGACTGTATGTCTGATGGCCCACAATGCATTCCTGACCCCAAAGTGACCAGCTCCTGGTTCTGCAAAGGCACTTTCCCCTCATCCCCCTGTCTGCTGGGGACTAGGAAAGTTCAAGGAGGCAATGACCCACAAGAGCTCTCAGGATAGCTGAGCCAAATGCATAGCCCCTCATTGGGAAAGGAAAGCCTCTCCTCTGCTAAAACTCCATGCAGCAGGCTGCAAGTTTGGGGTACAATTTGGGGTAATCAGAGTTATTCAGGTACATGTGAGGTGGAGGAGGGAAAGGACTTTGGACACTTGGTAGGACACACAGCTATTAAATAAAATCAAAGCACGCCGGTAAGTTCACGTGGACTGTTATTTCCTTTAATAATGCAAAGGTGTAAACTTCATAAAGGCCTCGCTGATTATCTACACAACAGTGTTAGCATTCTTATTAGTAACATACATGATCCAAACCTGCCATATAAATATTCCAGAAAGGAGCAGAGAAACCCCGCGGCATGGGGGGCACGGGCAGCACTGAGCAGGGCGCAGCGGCTGGGAGAGCCCGGCGAGGCGGCAAGTGCTTACTCCTGTGGGGGCTCGAAGGGCCACTGTCTTGGGGATTCCCGGTGGGGCTGGGGGCCACAGCCATCACTGAGGACGGTGTCCAGTGCGAGTGGATGTGCCCTAACACTGTCTCTTGAAAGGCATCCCATTGTAAGCCATGGGGCTGCAGTGGCCTCAAAGTGCCTTTGGCTGAGGCATGCCTCGCCCGGGGTTGTGCTGAGGGGACAGGGCTCTGTCAGGCCTCCCTACGCTTGGGACTAGATCTCTGAGGAGTCCCTTCAGAAACACTGACACTGTCCCTTCCCTAGGGGCGGGACTGGGGCCAGGCCGGGGCGCCCCCTAGGGGAACATGTGACTTCTGCCTAAGATGATATCAAGAGCATGCCAGAGGCCAGGAGGACAGTGACGGGCCACTTGGGTGACGATGGATCTCTCCTTCCTTCGTCCTCCCTGCAGCTCTAACTGACCTGGCTGGGGTTTTTACACCAGGCCCAGAGGCCCTGGGTGCCTCTCCTCAATGCTCTGCCTTGGGCCTTAGAACCATGCCTGCTTCTCTTGTGCTGGTGTGAATGCAGGTCAGGGACCCCAGGCAGAGAGGTTCAAGATGGGGCTGGGGGTGCACAGGGCCGGGGCAAGAGGCGCTACCTGCCTGAGCTGCTGGAAGAGTGTGTGTGCGTGAGCCTCTAAATTGTGAGCGCTGGGGACACGGGCCTGTGCCGACCAACACCACCAGCCGTGCCCTGCAGACCATGGGGTCCCTTGGATTCCCAAAGACTAGTCTTCAAACATTAGAAAAAACCAAATGGAACTAAAAAATAAACCAAAAAGAACAAAAATCAAACTTCTGTGGGATGTTTAGAGATGGAGATGTATAGGATGATAGGTGACCACAATGGACGGAGGTTTTATTTAGCAGAGGGTCCATCCCCAAGCGTGTACAGGATGGTACTGAGCAGGACCCGCCTGGGTCTCCATGTGAGACTTTAGCAAACACACTGATCTTTCTCTCCTGGGCACGTGGAGAGGACGCCCCCTCAAGAGCAGAGAGGACTAGCTGGCTTTCACCAGAATTTTCTAAATGTCACTAGAGTCACTGACCAATATGGGCGGGGGTCGGGGCATTCGGGAAGTACGACAGGCTGAGTGATTCGCAGTGGGGACACTCTGGGAGGGGCCTGTTCCCCACCCATCTGCTCTGGTGAGTATGTGCGGGGTCGCGGAGTGCGTGACCCATGCTGGGCTTGCAGTGGATACTTCTAACCTGGGGGCTGATGGTTATGCGACACGGTGGGTCACTGTGGGACCACAACTCCCAAGACAGGCTCTGTGCTAATCTGCTGGGCAGTCCCATTATCACTCCAACTGGGAGACGCGCATCTTTCAAAGCTGACTGGTATTGGGCATATCACAGGTTGGTCCTGTTCGCAGAGCCAGCATAAGGGGCTGGTTGTAATACCAGGACCACCGTACCCCCCAGAACATCTGTTCAGCCCCGGAAAATGCCTAACGAATCCATTTTCTTCCACTGCATGGGCAACAGGGTGACTTACTTTGCCCATCATGTCAGCAGAATGCCCAGATGCATCAGAGCGGTTTGGCCCCCTGACCACGGGCATGTCAAGGCAAGCAGCGCCCACTGCTTTTTTGAAGGGCAGAGGGGGAGCACGGGGTTGGAATGGGGTAGGGAAAACGTGGTGATGTGGACACTCTGATGCAAGCTTTAGGAGGTACTTAGATATTTTTCTCTGCCACATCATGTTCAGGTAAGAAAAAAAATGCAACAAGTAGCAGAGATGTGCAGAAACTTCTCTGTAAAACTAGCATGATGCTCTTCTAAAAACCGCGTTTAAAGAAAAGCGCTCCCACATAATTTTGTACTGCCATTCAAAAAGGGGGCAAACTCCTCGTGAAGCAGCATGGAAGTATCCGCGAACGGTAAAATGTCTGGAGGTCCAGCTTTTTCCAATCACCAAACCTTCCTCTTCCACACAGAGCACTTGGTGGCGTGGCCGTGGCGGTCCTGACAGGTTCTTCCAAAGGGGGCAACTGATCATTCTCATGGGAACTGGGCATTTAAGCAAATTTAATTTGTGTGTGTTTGTGTTCAAATTCCTAACAGAGCAAAAGAAGAGTCACTGCAGAGAGAAGCAATGAGACAAAGGTGTAGGACGCACAGCAGCCTCCCAAGGTCGCTGAAGGTCCCAAGCAGTGGGAGCCCAGAGAGAATGTGGTTGTTTAAAAACAAATGTGGCAGTGGGGATGTCCCAGTGACGCACGTCCAACGTGACATGTGTGACGACAGACGCAGGAAGGGGAGGAGGGGGGAGAAGGAAAGAGAAGGTAGAGACAGAAACAGAGGAAAAAAAAAATAGATAAAAAGAAAAAAAAATTAGGTCAAATACAGAAAACGCAAGAATCAAAGGTTAATTCAACTTAGTAAATTAGACTGACAAAGGTTAGGGAAGGGTTCAGTACAGTATTATTCCCGTAAGGCCAGTTCCAAAGCTCAGCAAGGCCAGAAGCAGCACAGCAGGGTGAATTCGGGGGTTAGGGGTCAGCGAGCAAATGAAATTACAGTGAGAGAACAGAGCCTCCACGGTAAAGTACAAGAGTTTGATTAGGAGAGTGTTACCTTCGACTAAGGCAAGGCCTCTGAGGGGCAGTCAACGAGCTTACCCACAGCCTCCTGGCCTCTAGAGCTTTCTACGCGTAGCGGGAGAGATGCGCTGTGTGCAGCAAACTGTGCTTTTTCAGCGATAGATGGGACTCGTCTTCCCACTGCGCCATGGCCCCCACCCGGTCGCTCTTCAAGACGATCTCGCCTGCACCCCTCGCCTTCTGCTACCGCACTGACCACAGAATCCCACCACGAGCGCACATCTTGTAGTTCAGAGGTTTTACACGCAGATCCCAACGCCACGGCCAGGAAAGTCCAACTAAGCACAGAGACACCTCCTCCTAATACGCGTGCGGTAGGTGAGCAGTCCCTCCGACCCTCTCCCGGTTAATGGGGTGCCTCAACGCCTCTGACGTCTCCACTGGGCAGGGCCCTGGAGGACAACATCTTCTCCTGTTTCTGTATCTGACTCACAGTGTCCCCACCTGCTCCAACCCCACGAGCTGATGCTGTGGGCACTACCCAACATGTGGACACAGCACGTCCAAGCAACCTGCCTGTGGCACTTAGCCCAGGCAACAAGTGCCACCAGAAGTCCGCCTTGCTGAAAAGGGGTTGCTCGAGCTTCTCCCCACCCCAACCCCCCAGCTCCTAAGTGTCCCATAAAGGCTGGGCAGATCTGGATACATTCCAGACTGTCGATTTCAATGAAAAGCTGACCAAAGAGCACAAAGTAAGAGAGGGCACAGGATGGCAGGGCCACCCCTGTGTGGACATCATATTAAGCAGTCGTGAGAGCGTTTCTTGCAGCCACACCCAAATGCCTTGCCTTTACCACTGACCATCTGCACTAAGGAGCCTCCCTGAGAATGCAGAGGGTAGGTCCAATCGACGTGTCTCATCTGTGGTTTAAGACCCACCTGTCAACTCCCTGGAGGCCCCAACAGGTCTGTCGGACACACACACTCACGCACACACAACAGTCGGCCACCACACACTGGTGCCTTTGTTGCTGCACTGACTCGCGCACATGCACGCCCGTGTCCCAGGCAGCCGTACCCTTTCTGTTCTCCCTCCTGCTGGGAGGTGCTGTTGTGATAACTGAACAGAGCACCCAGGCAAGCACTGGAGAGAGGACAGTCATGATGGGGCCAGACCAAGGCCACTGGGAGACCGAAACATCTTCCCTGCCATGCTTGAACACAGCAGAGGGTTTGTGGGGCCCTTTTTCAACAGGCTGCAGCTGTGTGGTCTATGCCCACCTCTCCTGCCTGAGACCAGCCTTTGGATGATCTGGGAAAGCAGAGAGGGGCTGAAGATCTCTCTCTGCTCTGCGGGTTTGGTCAGTGAGGGGACTAACCATCAGCGGCAAGGTGGGTGGGCCAGCAAGCAGAACTCCCACGTTATTCCCACACTTGGGTTGGTCGCGGGTCCCTAGAAACAGTTCTACATCTCCTAGGAGAACCACTCGCATCACGGTTTCCAGCAGACTGCCTTTCACAGATGGGGTTTCCAAGCATCTACTTCCCTCATTTGCTCTGTTTCAAGTAATTCAATTTAATCTTTGTTTCAGTTGAGAGGCCCTTGGAAGATAGGCTTTTTAACTAATTGGGCACCGTCTCTTCCTTCTCTTGGGGTCCCCACAGAGAAGAGATCTGGAACATGACTGTGCAGTAAGCAAGCATCAAATAGAAAGCGCTTCAACAATTGGGTGGTCCTTGTAGGAAATGGCAGAGGGTAGATAAGGTCTCAAAACAAGATCCTTACTCAACCAGCCTCCAAGGCTTGGCTGCAGGTGGGGCTTTTCCCATCTCAGGGGTCCCGTGGACTGGCTCAGCATCAGTCCTTCAAGGCTGAATGACACAGGACCATTGCCCCAGGAGGCTTGGCCAAGCCTTGCTGGGGGTCCAGTACATCTCAACCCACTGCACAGATAGGTACAAAGCAAAACTAAGCTTTGCATGGGCGACCGATCATGAGGATGGCTGGAAGCAAGCAAGTTGTCAGGGGCTGTTCAGGCGCATTAGGAGGTGCAGCTTTGGTGCATTAATTCAAAGCGGGAGACTCACAGAGAGCAGAGGCGGTCATACCTGGGATGGCCGTGGGCTGGGCCGAGGTCCTGAACACAAAATGAGCCGCCTTGGACTTTCCCTGCTGGTTCTCAGCCACCACGTAGACTTCATATTCAGCATTCCAGTCCAGGGACTTGAGCATGACGTGGTCACTGCCGGATGGGAGCCGGATCTCCGGTTTCCACTCCGAGGAGAGCTTCTGGGAGAAACCGGCAGGAAGGACACGAGACACCAGGAAAGTTGAGATACAAATGCTGGTGAGGCCAGCTAACTGGAAGAACTCAAGGGAGTCACTAAGTATTGGTGCAAACTAATAAAAAGAAAAACCACTGATAGGACATGGTGTGCATTCTTTACTAGCCTGAAAAACCCTAAGGATTACACAGGTCAGGAGGTCACCCTTGCGTGTCTGCAAACACACAGACCTCGGCAGATAGCAGTGTGGCACAGGGACCATCTGCCAAGCTGTGCTCCGCGTACGCGCACAGACACCCTGGAAGAGTAAAGAAACAAAGAAGCTTCTTGTCTGATTCAGGATGTTGCTCATGCTCAGTCAGGTACGTGTGACTCGCCCTCCTGGACACAGAAACACTGCATCGGTTTGTTTTATTAAAAAGAAAAAGGATCAGGGGCGCCCGGGTGGCAAGCTTGGTGGAGTGTCTGATCTCTGCTCAGGTCATGATCTCACAGTTTGTGGGTCTGAGCCCCAAGTCAGGGTCTGTGCTGACAGCTCAGAGCCTGGAGCCTGCTTCCGATTCTGTGTCTCCCTCTGTCTCTGCCCCTCCCCAGCTGGCACTCTGTCTCTCTGTCTCTCTCTCAAAAATAAACAAAACATTGAGAAAAATAAAAAGTACGATTTATTGAGCACTTGCTATCTGCCTGGCACTGTACTAAAGGTTTTCCACAGTTTTCTCACTGGATCCCTACCAAGAGCCTGTGAAGTGTTTCGTCAGGCTGCACATTCACGTGGCCATAGATCGCCATGTGGCCCGGGTATAATTTAAAACAAAGAAATTCAGCTGTCTGTATTCTCACTCTCTGAAAGGCTCCTTTCCTTGGCAAACTCTATAATAAAGAGGCAACCAGAATATAAAGCAAATACTGTGTTATATAAAAATATTAATAACATGTTAATGATATCTAGCAAACACTGAGTGTTTGAAGTGCAAGACAGACGAACACAGGGCAGGTAAGGCTGTCATATCTTGGTGTTCTGTCCCTGCTATATTTTTGTGTGTGTGGGGGGGGAGAGAACGGATGAGTGGGGCGGGGCAGAGGGTGAGGGCGAGGGAGGATCTTAAGCAGACTCCATGCTCAGTGCTGAGCCCGACGCTAGATCTCAGCACCATGAGATCATGACTCGAGCCGAAATCAAGAGTCGGATGCTCAACTGACTGAGCCCCCAGGGGCCACTCCCCGTTGTCTTTTTAATACAGACCTGCCTGACACAGCCACAGTGGCTTTTCTGGAAAACTGACATCTCAGGTAGCCTCATATGGGAGGTGTCTCCAGACCCAGCCGGCATCTTCAGGGTAATTATTGTTGTTACCATGTACGGGGGGTTTCCAAGTGTTAGGCACATTTCAGGCTCTTTGTTTATATTATTCCTGATCTGTACAATAATGTAAGAAACTATTTTATCCCCATTTTCCAGATGGAGAAATGGAGGTTTTGCAAGACTGGGCATGCTGGTAAGTGGTAAAGCTGAAAGCAGAACCCATCTGTCTGGGCCACATGAGCATAACAAGGGCCAGACACACACTGTCCACTTCCTGTGGGCTGTGCTGGGCCACCACTCAATCCTGGCATCCTGTTCCACAGCGAGGAAGCCACAGTGGTCGCTCTTACAGGGGTGTCTCTAGGCTGGGCCTTAGAGACGTTAGAGGAGGCTCTTCATCCGATGTCAGGCTCTTGCCTGACTTCACAATTGAAGGGCGGAAGGGCTGAGTGGAATGACAGGTCTGCCCAGCAGCTGGCAGGGGGGCGGGGGGGGGGGTGGGCGTGTGCCTGGTAGGGCTCTGCTGTAATGACTCTCCATTAGGCCCAACCAGGTAAGAGCTCACACATCATTTCAGTGGGGGCTGATCAAAAGAGAGGGAGTAAGTCAACTTCCTTGAAAAATCCTTTCTTGGGGGCGATGGGAAGAAAGAAGACTGCTCTCTGGTTTGTTATCTCTTACTGGTAAGAAATCCTAGCGAGAGACTCTTCCCAGTGTTCAGATTCTGCCCCTAAATCTCTCAGGAATTGACTCTGGTTGGCAGTGGCCAAGTATCATTCTAAAACCAGAGAAACAGAGTGATTCTCATTTTGGGGGATGGAGATGACAGGCCGCATGACAGAAATCTTAGATGGTGAGCAAACCAGGAAGAAAGGGTTCAGGGCCAAGCTCAGCTCACTGTTAGCAGGATTAGAACAGCTCAGGTAGCTGTGAGGGGCAGGTGGGAATACCACGGTTTGGGATGGTAGGGCAGCCTAGGGCAGGGGCTAACAGCCCAGGGTCTGCAGACAGACCTGGATTCAAACTCTGCCCACCCAGGCATGAGGGATCAGGCCGTTACTGAATGGATATAGTACTTCCTCTGTAAAGGGCAGATGATCATAAGAAGAGCTTCATCAGGTTCTCGTGGGGAGAAAATCACAGTGCCTGGCCCATAATACACAGTTTATCAAATGTCCTGATTATGAGATACCAGTATATTATATGCAGAAGCTACCGGGTAATTGCAAAATCACTTTGTAGAAATGTTCAAAAAGCAGAAAAATCAATCAGGGTATGAGTCTGTCACCACATTCATTTCAGAGGTTTTGAAATGATCCCCGTGTAGACATGGCCTGATGGCTGTAGGTCGATCTTGGGATTTAAAACCCTGAGCAGGGCCCCTGAGCCCTGCAAGACACAGAAGGACTCTGTCCTGCACTACTTCCCCCTTTGCCCCCGGGATGTGCGTGCTGTTGCCCCAACAAGGTGGGTGTGACAGCTGCAGAAGCAGGTGAAAAGGGGGACGGGAGCTACTCACCGCTCGGTACTTGACCAGGTAGTGCCTGATGGGGGAGCCGCCGTCATCCTGTTTGATCAGATTCACCTTAATAGAGTTTCCATCCTCTCCCATCTGCCCTTCGAGTTTAGGTGCACTGGGTTCCCCTGAAACAGCCAGTTAATTCATGTGACATATTTGCCCACACGAAGAAAATCCAACCCAGAATGGGATGGAGTGATGGGGTGGGGCTGGGCTCTTTCTTGCTTTCTCAGAAATTCAAATGGTTAAAAAGCAATAAATATAAAACTTCAGATTCCAGTGAGATACCTCAGGATTAGCCCCAAACTGGGAGTGACTTTTGGGAATGTTCTGGGAAACCCTGTTAGCACAGTCCTTTTACCATTTTAGAAACAGGATTTTTTAAAAACTGTTTCTCACTGGTGCTTGCATTTCCTTTTTGCTGTTCTTACAACTGCAGATTTAACTTTGATGAGCCTGATGCATTTTGAGGAACAGCCTGAAATACAGGCAAATGTGCGTAAATGTTTAAAGGAGAAAACCTACACCCATAAGATAATTCTTCACAGCAGCCAGTTTCTTCCCTGGATACGTGATTCATCTCAGGGGGCTGGGGGACCCATCCCTAATGGGGACGGAATGACACTGCATTCTTGTGACCAGCTTTCCATGAATTAAATTGCATTACTTAGACTCATTCATATAAAAACATGACAAGTTTCCAGGTGTGATTAAATAAAGCACAATTTGCCACGGGCAAGTCTCCTGTAAGCATCCTGCATTTACGGCTCAACTGCCTGAGTGATAATCCTTGGTACCTTGTTTAAAGTAACAATCATGAAAGTCTTTCTGTTTGTGAGCAGAGAGAGGGAAAAAATGGCTTCAGCATTTCTCAACAGAAAAAAGTCGATGTCTCTACCTGTGGTATACACTCAGCTCGTGAACCCGAGACAGAGGAGGAAGGTGAGCTCGGTACGGACGAATTACCAGAGGTGGGATGCTTCTTCAGTAAATAAGACGCCGACTTTCTTTAAGAGAAACTCTCTCACTAGTGTGTACTGGGAGTAATGAGGTAAGAGAATGTCTGGTATGAAAAGTTAAAATGAAGATTTAACGCATTCGGGAATTCTGCACTTCCTTCAAAGACACACATCTCTGTGTCTATTTCATGTCCTCAGACAGAAAATTGGGAGAGCCTACAAGAAGTCACCTTCTGGGAGGGTTGTCCTGGCTCGTTCACTGAAAGACAGAATCACAGACATGTGACCAAAGAACCCAGAAAGGTTTGTCGCCAGGCTTTGGACCTCATCACCCCAAGGTATACCTCTGGCCATTTGTGGCAAGGCTGCTGGCAAAGCCATTCGGCCCACCTTCCTCATTCAGCTACTCTGGGAACCTCACAGTGGCCTTGTGTCCTGCTCCCCACTTTGAGACAAGGAGGAACCAGACAGGGAAAGCTATTGGCCAGCCCTTGCTGCTCAGCCTGGGCCTGTAGCACGAACCCCACGTGGCAGCTCCTTAGACATGCAGATTCCGTTTCAACAAGATCCCAGGGTGATCCTTGTGCACCTTTAGGTGATGGGGACATACAGAAGCTGACAGGGAAGGTGCATCCCCTTAATGTCAGGGGTGATTTAGGAAGTCAGCCTTGTAATTGGTGGTCCTCCATCAGCAATTCAAAAAAAAAAAAAAAAAAAAAAAAAAAACCAGGAAAAAAAGGACAAGGTTTTAGGCAAAGACTTGTCCTGTTTTCATGTCGCTATCCAGCTGCTGGTCCCAACTATTGTTTGGAAAATTCTTAGGAATTTGGTTTCGATAATGTCAAGGCAGGTATGCTTTTCAGATTCTTTTGGACCATCCTAAGCCTTAGACAACAGTTGTGTCTTATATCATTGTAAATATCCAGGGCTAGAAAGGAACTCAAACAAAGTGGAGGATATTTCAGAACCGGGCAGGTCTGCACAGTCACAGATGGCAGGAGTAGGCACAGTTGAACTGGATAGCTCTGTTCTCTGAATGCAGGGGACAGACTGGTTCTGGCTGGCCTGGGACTTCCAGGTGTGAGCCTCACAAGTCCTGCACTCAGGCTGACGGGGAGAGCTCATGGCCCCAGACTGAATGGGGATGGACATTAACGAGGACTTTTTTATTCAGAATTGCAACACTGACTCTGTGATGGTCGATTTGCCTTAAGGAGGGAAGGCAGTGGCATCAGTGGCCCTTCCAACACAGTCATGGGGTGAGGACCCAGTCCTTACCCCAAAGCTTCCTTGGAAGGTAAACGGAGATTAATCTGCTGGGGCTGCTCTGGCTGCACTTTCCTTATGATTTCCTTCCAGATTTGAGCAGTGTGGGTTTCAAGGCTGAATCAAGACCACAAAACACTGGACCCTGCTTTGGGAGTGGGTGGGGGGGTTGTATCTACTTAGAAGAGGTACTCTCCTTCATGTTTGTGGGGATCCCTGTAAAACTGAATGCTTGGACAGGCCACTGCCTCAGTACCCACGTTTGCAGAATCCATGCCCCGAACGAGGTGTTCTCCAGGGCCCCCCTCTGGCTCTGACAGCACTGTGACCCAATGACAGTCACTGTGTTAGGACAAACTATCAAGAACACCTTGGCTATTTTCAAAACACTGTGAAAGACAGACGCAAAAATAAGGATGGTCCTGCCAATTTCGGGGCAATGTATCCCCAGATCAGCAATTCCACATCTCTAAGGCACAGGGTTGTCCATTTTTCTTTACATTTTAAAAGTTATCCTCCCCAAAGTCCTATCTTTGCAAAGAGACCCCAACTGTCTTCAGAGACATGGGAACAAATATCTTGCCAAGGATTCCCTGCAGAAACTAACAGCCCCGATGAAAGCAGTCAAATCTTATCTTTGGATGTGTTTCAGAAAAAATATGATTGGAACCACAAAGAAACCACTAACAACTATTCCACAGAACACAGTTCTAACATTTACCAAAGTTGGAACGCTATCATTGCTATTTTATTGGAGCGACTACCATGTTATTCTGATATACGTGTATTTCTTTCTTACAGAATGTAGAGCATGGCATATAATATTTACATGTATCATTTAAAGTGCTTTAACTAGGATTTACTCAACAAACGTTTACGGAGTACCTACCTCCCAGGTACCAGATAATTTCTTAGGCATTGGAGTTTCAAAGGTAAACAAGACAAAGTTCGGTTTGTCAAAAGAAAAAAAGAAACCTAGTTATGATCAACTCTTTTTAAAAATGGCGGGGCCCTTGTATGGAAAGGTAACCCTTCCTGTGACGGTGTTTCTAGAGGAAGATGACCTTCAACTAACATCAGAGGGATTCTGACCAACTCTACACAACTTGTAGTCACATAAAGGTGGAGAAAGAGCAATATTTAAACAATTGTCTTCTCCATCTTCAAATGCACACTCTGTCCATTTTTCTCAAGATTACGAATAGGCTAAAGGAATTGCTTCCTGAGCTGTCGGCGAAAAGGAGACTCTAGCCATACCTGATGAGGGATGGGCTGACCCTGAAGAAATGGGGCCTTGGCATTTGGGTGGCTCACTGCTTTGCTGAACACATTAGGAGAGGAAATTATTTAGAGGGTCCCAATGTGCACTCTGTTCTGAAATGGCTGCCCCGATTGAAATCATTATGGGTAATTTCCGCAGAACCAATATTGTAATTATTTGTAAATGTTGGTTTGCGATTCAGCAGCAATCGGCAGGTTGCTCCAAGAAAACCCCTGCGGTTAATTACACCTTCTGAATTTAGCTTCAGCCATGAGTCAAATTTTGCCCCCAAATATTTCACGTAAAGACTCAAAACAACATCACCTTAAAAATAAGCCTTGCTGATAACAAATATATTAGGCAACTCTGGTATTTTCTAGAAGAGTGTAAATCACGGATGCAAGAAAAGAAGAATGTACCATCGAGACCACATACAGTCAGAAATGTGGCAGGCTCGTCCTATAAATTCCTCCCAGAAATCGTAATTGAAGTGTGTATTTCTGGCCTTGCAGATTGTAGGTTCTTTGTAATTTGTGTGCTATTGTGCCCTAAAATCTGAGTCAGCTTCAATTCCTTCCCCTTGTCAGCACAAGTCTGGAGGTCAGAAAACTACTGCTGGGTACCTGAATTCCACAACAGAAATTATAGCAGGCTTAGGGGGTCTGGACAGCATCTGTGAATTTTAGAAGGAAAACAATCTTCTACTTCTTACTCAAAAACGCCCAACCATGGCATCCCTGACAGAGGCCTGACCCGCATTCTTTTTTCCTGACCTTTGCTTTCTCTCCCACAGGGACCTGCACAGACTTCGGGGCCTCTGAGTATAAACCAGTGATGGAGATAGGGCTTGCATTAGAATCTATCACATTTTCCATCAAACAGGATTGTCTGGCATCAAAAATACTGTTACTTTTGTTTATCTTAACTTCTGTTCCCCTTTGGTCCATTACACCCTGCAAGCAATGTGAAACTTACGTATGCCTTTTCTATTATTTGTTTAGAAGAGTACAAAATGTATGACTTGGCTGTTCAAGTATGAAGCCCATTTGATTTTTCCCAACTCAGGAACATTCGAAATTATATCAAGAGGTTAGACGTTTGATCGGCCTCAGGATCTGTAGTTATAAGGCTGCTGATTGTCCTTCCTAAGACCAGGCTCTTTGCCGAACAGATGAATCTAGCGGGATCTGTGCTGCTTTCATCCTTGGAGCCTCAAACGCTCTGGGACGCCCCCTGTGACAACCCGCCTGGCTGAGGGGGCTTTCTGACAGTCCCGGCGAGCGGCTGTCAGTCCGAACATACCCAACCCTGGACGGGGTTCATTCTGTCCTAAGCATTGCTCCTCCAGATCGGGCCTGGGGAATAAATGCTCCTTTTCTCCTGAGCTCTTTCCTCCTTGTTGTCAAGAATATGCTTGTGCCAGCGCCAGCTGACTCACTGCCATCCTGGTCTCCGGCTCCAAGGAACGCCAAGGGATGCAGGGAGTGCGTATAAGCCATGGCCAATTCCCTGGCTCTCCACAGAAAGGACGCGTAGCCCTGTGGCCACGCTCACGGGGGCACCCGGCCTACACATCCCTCTCAAATCGGGCTCCTCAGGAACTACGAACGTGAGCGTGTGAGCTGGGGGTGGGTGGGGAGGCCAGTGGTAGGAAGGGATATGAACTGAACAGCAAAAGATGAACTCTGACAGACTGAACCACAGAGATACCAATTCCCTTCTTGTGGGTGTCATGAAAACACCACCAGATTAGCTGATCAATTATCTCTGTTTCATCATCATCCTAAAAATGAAAATAGGACCACGAAGGTATGGCTTGTGGTTATGGGGCTGATCCAGGCTGAGGAAGTTAGGACCCAAATAACCTCCAACAATTAACTAACTCGGCTCCCGCCTGCAAGGCCGCCAAGGGGAGTCTGTGCACATCTTCAACACGATTTCATGGACATTAGGTTACTTATAAAGAAGTACAAAGCTCCTGGGAAGCCCTAGGGAAACGGGCCCTTTGCAGAGCTCCCGGCCTCTGCCCCCAGGATTCGGGCCGACACGCGTCACTGCCTCCCCTCTGCAGACCCTTCACGCTAGCTCTCTACCCTGTAACCGCCAGTGCGGGGAATCCTTAAGAATAAAGGCAATTAGAGCAGAGCCCTGGTGAAAAGTCTATGTCGACCTGCCAGAGACCGTGGCAATCCAGACACACAGCTGTAAAAAAAATAAATAAATAAAGGAAGGAGTGGAAGGGGTGGTTAGTGATGTTTTCAATCTAAGAAGGAAGAGTGGGTGTTAAGGAGCTTAGTTCACCAGAATCAGCATGTCCTAGTACGAGAGGCAGTGTCAGTAGCTAAAGAAAAGAAGATCATTATGAATGGGGGGGGGGGTGATCCATGCTAAAACATGCAGCACACTGACAGAGGGGCGCAGGGGGCTTCTCATCACACACATGCTGGCGGTGGGGAGGGTGGGGAGGCCCGTTTACTTACACAGAGTCCTCATAGGTGAGAGTCACTGGAGGAAGGAGGCCCGGCCACGACGAGGTGCCGTGATATTAAAAATCAACTTGGCAAGGGAGCATCTTAGCTCACCACAGCAAGCCCACTCCTGGGATCCTGGGACAGGTGCCTAAGTTTCCCCATCATGAACCCCTATTTGCAAAGCTCTACAGGTTCAGGACTAAGGGAGCCAAGGGCATGGCGTCCAATGCCTGTTTTCACCTCCCTTCTGACCCCGTGCTACCGAACCCAGTCAACACCGTGGACGGGAACCTGAGATTTACACAACATGCAGCCTGTGTCAAGGGCATCCTAGAGGCAGTGTGTGCGTGTGCGTGCGCGTGTGTGGAGGGGGCAGTGGTGGAACAGGAACTGGATTTCATCACCTGTCGGATGTACACCCCTCTGCTGGGAGATGCACCTGCTCACTTACCCATCCTCAGGCCCCACTCACCTGAAAGCCTTGCTAGTGTTCAGAGAAAGGAGGCAAGCACTGTTTTTCACGAAGCTTCATTTCTCTCCGTGAATTTTACTCGCTACGACCCTCTCCAGTCCCTTAAATTGTATTATTAAGGGCCATTTCTGGCTGCTTGCTGCTCATCTGAATAATGAGTCCTCCGCCTGTCCCTTTGCAAATGGTAAGAGAGGGTCTGTCACAGAAGGGAATGTGGTTTGACAAGGGGGTAATCATCCTTTCGAATTCTACAGGCACTTTAACTGATTTTTTTTTTTTTTTTTAGCACTGGCCACATTTTTACTGACACCCAAGACCATTGCTACAGTGCATTTCTGGGGCAACCGCAGGAAACATCTTCAAACATTTCTTGCCTTGCTTAAAATGTCTGGAAGAGATCTCTGTCCAGAGGGGTGGATCTGTTTCAACCTTGCTCATGTTGTGCTCTGCTTCATCCTGAATTCTAGCACTGCACAGAAATAACCAAACTTGTTTTTAAGAAAGAAACGAATGGGTTTCAACCCAACACCTCACCCTTCAGATCTCAGGGAGAAAATCCGGGTTTTTCCCTTGGAACAGTCATCTCAAGTCTTTAGAAGAACACAGTCCCCCTCAGAGAAATAATGAAACCACAGGATGTGGAGTGAGACTCGGGAGTTTAGAAAATCTTAGGCTCCCAGTATCCCCTACCCTAAGGTTCACAGATTAGGTTGCCTTTTGAAGGTAGGTCAAAGTCATTAGCACGTCAGATGTTCCCCTGCTTTGGGGACACACCCACTTAGTTTCAGACAGCATAAATACCACACATCTTTTTGGAAGTGACAGACGGCTCCAACCCAAGACCTCGTCCAGGAGTCTGGTTGTAAACGGGACTCAACATGGGCACAGTGACCACACCCAGAAAGGTGACGTCCTCAGAGGTGGTCAGTGTGCAGGATGAGCAAGAGGGAGCATCCACAGGGCTCACACGCACAGGGGCACAAAATGAGAGGACAGACCAGGAACAGAGAACATGCATGCAACAGCTATGGATGGTTTTATCTGTGTGAATGTCGCCCAGTCAGTTCCTTGGAGACGTGAGGCCAGACGGGGACCCCTCGCATGCACGGGCACACTGGGCGGTTATTCGTGTTAGTCTGGCTTTCGTGATCAGTGCAGCCTATGTGTCTCAGGCTGTGATGTGACGTAACAATTTTCAGTTAGAAGAGAACAGAATGCATGTGACTCCCAGGGCAGGTTTTGAATAGGTGTTTGATTTTACAGTGGGGAAGTTGCAAGCAGAGGCTTCCTTTTCTCTTTATGGTAAACGAGAAATGTTTTCACAAGGTTGTGACAGTCACAATATTAACTAATTATTTTGTCACGGCTATGCGCTTAATTAGGCTATAATTTTATTTCCTTTGCTGCAAGGGTCAATCATGTGCTTCTTGATTACAAAGAGATCTCCAGTCATGGTTAAGTGCCAACTTTTGCTTTGATTTCTAACCCCCACTGTCCAGGGGGGAGGGTCACTCTTAAAAAGTGACACATCAACAATGCAAACTGCTTTCATTCCAAATTCTTAAATCTCTCCCTTCAGAAAGTCCTCAATTTGCATGAATTTTATGAAGCACTCTCATTGGTTTTGAGCAAATAGAACCTTTGCAATTGATACACTTCTCTCTGTAGCATTTCAGTGTCGTAAACAGATACATTTCACATTTTCACAGAAATGACTCATTTTAGAGCAGCTGTGGTTTTCAGAACTACTGGATAAAGTTAAACAACAATGTCATAAAGGTCACTGAAAAAAACCGCTTTCTGGGAAGTAATTTTTATGAACTCTCTGGTAAAAATTCAAGTTTGCAAACTGCGTAGTGGTAAATGTGGTTTTGCTGTGGATGGCAGTTTGTAGGGCCAAGTTTCTTGGAGCGAAATGTTAAACCAAAGCCTGCCACGGTATCAAATTGTCATGTCAAGGCTGCAAAGAATTGATGGATTCAAGAGGTGAACTGAGAACAAGAGGAAATCTCTCAAATGGCTTCGCTTGGGAAATCTGGGACGGGAAGAAATGAGTGGGCCCTAGGTGCCAGGCTGTGGTCCCAGGTTTATTTCCCTAATCAGAACAAAGAGTTTTACCTTCTGTTCACCAGCGTGGACGACATCATCAGCACCATGCAAGCCACATGACAAAGTCACATGATACGCACGCACATGATTGGTTGAAAGGAAAGTGGAGGAGGTCACATGGAAAATACAAAAAAATTAAAAACTGATGTAAACAATGGGCAGGGAGAAAAATCAACAACAAAATCACAGACTAAATAAAAGGAGAAATCAAATTAAATTAGCAGCATATATAGGAAACATTGGGAGGACAGTAAAACTGCCCAGAAATAGAAGGATAATAAATCGTAAAGAGCATTTGGTTAACGACACCAATAAGCATTAGATACAGCTGCAACACTGCATATTAATACCACATCAAGGAGTATGTAAACTTGTTTGGAAATAGGGAGGTGTTTC